>NC_134487.1:105473054-105545554 GCF_040206685.1 Ascaphus truei | reverse complement strand
CTGACCTGCATGAACAGATCCTGCCTGTGAGGTGTTGAATTGTGGTACATTAGTCATTCTCCAGTAATTAGCTTGTGTTTGCTGAACAACTAATGCTTCGAATGAGGTGTTGATTTTTTGCAACTGTTTAGGCACTTCAATGAAGACTCTGTGGAGATGTGCCAATTGTGAAACTGTTTCTTCCTGCAGTGCAATCATCCTTTCCAGCACTGTCATCAGGTCAGAATGGCGACGATTTTCTGCTTCCACAATTTTTCCCTCAGAAGCTACAATTGCATCATATGTGGTATTTGCTGGACGTTTTGGCGGTAAAACAGTTTCAATTGGAACCTCTTCATGGTCACTTGCTTGTATTTGTGTGTCTATGGCGGCGGCGGCGGCATCATCATCATCATCATCATCATCATCATAATCCTCTTCATCATGTTCTACAAATAAATGTACACATTATTAAATGGCATGTTAATCTCTGCTGTGTTACTATGTAATTCTACTGTGTCAAAAGAAACAACTAACATGTTTCCATACGTTTTATAACCTCACATTAAAAACTACCTTGACTTAAGAATAATGTTTGGACTCAGTATGAAATATGAGTGAATGAAAACTTGCTGTAAACTCACAACTCCTACATGATAGTTAACATCACTAACACAATACATGTTGCCTTACACTTCATTTTCACATACACTAAGTAATCGTATTTAAAGAACATGTGCAAAACAATTAATGAACATGACAACATAACATATAGAAGAGCACATATTATATGGCCACCAACTGATACACTCACCTTCTAGGTGTGTTGAGCTGGCTGACCCAGGTGAAGACACTTGTTCCCTCTCAGGTGACACATGTCCTTCAGGGGCAACTATATATAACAATAACATAAGTTTTACATTTACATGTGTAAATATTGAACAAACAGTTATTGTATGTTCTGTATTTATGAGTACGTAACAGCATCAGTTCCTTAACCCAAAATGTGTGTGTGAAAGTGAACATAAATAGTTGTAATAACAATGTACATGCCTGTGTACTTAGAACTTTTGAGTTCCCTAACATAAAACATACTATGTTTCTGCAGTAATGCGTGAGGATAAATAGATAAAATTTGAACATAAAAATCATATGTTGTGTAGTGATATCAGTATCATAATGTACATAACTATCATGAGATGACCATTCACAATGGTTATCATGAAGGTGGTCATATTGCAAAAAGTGTTGTTTTTGGTAGAGGATATGTGTGGTACATTAATATAAGATGTGGCACACCTGAATGTGGCTGTGACTCAACAAGACAACACATGCAGTGTGTGATAATGTGTCGTTGATAGTAGTAGTTCAACTATAGATATGAGTGAACTAATGTGTGAGGTACGCTTTGATAAGTAATGAGTTGTTGGGGCATTTAGTAGCTAAAGTGAAGCTTTCAAATGAGTGTGATTAACTTCAGTTGTGCTAGTCAGGTTGTAAGAACGGTATTCCCTTCCCCAAAAAGCCTAATCAGCCACACCTTTCAATTACTTGAAACAGGTGAAAATGGTGTGAACTAAGTTGACCCTAAAATGAGGCTGTAATTAGTGTGTGTGCTGAACCCCACCCCCTCTGTTGAAGTGTATGCTGTGATGAGATATTAATTGCAGCTGCTTTAACACAATGGTAGATGAGCTAAATAGTCGTGTGCAGTTTTTAAGTTATGAAAACAATGACATAAAATATGATACGTGTGCCTCATTATGCTGTCTGTATATGACTTAAAGCAAAAATGGACCTTTTCATAAACAACTATAGATGTGTTAGTGCAAGTGATGTTTGTAGGCCGTTGCATGCAATATATTTGATGCATGCTTAAAATAGGCAGTAATGTCATGTTTGTCGGAGTAAATTAAATAAAATACACAATAATATTCTACATATTTATGTTCTGTACCTGTAGCTAGTAATAATTTCTGATTAACATGTGTTACACATGTGTACTACCCTGTTGTTCCCCATCTTCGCCCACCATCAATTGCTTCCACTGCAGCAATGCATTTTGGGAATTCACATGTAAATGAGCACACAATGGCACGTGCTATATTAGTTACTGCTTTTAGTAGGACTACAACATATATGTCTATTTTGAGATATATATATATACAGAATCAGACATATACATATATAGATGCAGGTATGCTTATATTGTGAAGACAGTATAAAAAGCAGTGTAAATATGCAAAATAACTGTAAGCAACGACACGCCTAGTACAGTAATATTTCTCACCTGGTGGAAATTGTGAGGGATAAATTCCTATATCACGGTCACCAGGTAAGCCTTCCACGACGACGGGAAGTAATTTTGCCCGAAGCAGCTCCTCCAATGGACTTAATATGAGACGTTGTGGTGTCGGCCCACCTCCAGTGCCAGTAGCATGCACGCGTTGGTGTTGTATTTTCTTTTTCAATTTGGACCTAATATCATCAAATCTCTTGTGACAATTCCGCTTGTCCCTCACATGATTCCCACACGCATTGACACCAATGACTATTGTGTCCCACATTTCTTTTCTGCTTGCTGAACTTGTCCGCCCTTGAAAAACATATAAAATATATGAGGTAAATGAATAATAATAGAAGCACCAGTTTCCTACACTGCTAGATGTTCCAAGAGATAGCAAACATGCTGTTTTAGGTGTAATATGTGAAGCACATGAGCATTCACTACTAAACCTATACATGTAAGCAAGGTTGCATTCATATTGTATGCAGTTATGGCAAATTGACCGCCTGTGTTTAGTTGTCCTTGTAAGGCATGATAAAAAGCTGTGTTTCCAGACTAATTAACATAGAAAGATATTCTGAACCCATATTTGCATATGAACAAAACTCAGATGACCTAGGATCACATGTATTTGAATAATAAATGTAAAGGTACACTTACCTAGTAAATGTCCATATATACTGTCATAGTGCTCCAGAATGCCAGTGACAAGAGCTGTATTTTCCTGGTCATTGAAGCGAGGATTACGTGGCTTCTCCACACGTTTCTTCCGAGCAGGTTTAGGGTCAGAGCTTGGCTGGTGCTGACTGGACTCTCCTTCTTCCAATGGAAGAGCCTCCAAAAGCTGCCCACCAGCAAGCACGCCACCACCATCCACCCCATCAGCAACTGCGCCACCAGCAGCACTCACAGCACCAGCACTCCCACTCCTAGCACCAGCACTCCCACTCCTAGCACCAGCACTCCCACTCCTAGCACCAGCACTCCCACTCCCAGCAACAACACTCCCACTCACAGCAACAGCACTCCCACTCACAGCAACAGCACTCCCAGCAACAGCACTCCCACTCCCAGCAACAGCACTCCCACTCCCAGCACCAGCACTCCCACTCCCAGCAACACCACTCGGTGCACCAGCAACATCACTCCCCTGAACAGTACGTTCACTCCGACGCGTACTCGCACGAGTAGCACTCCCACTCCCACCAGCATCACTCTTCCCACGCTTTGCGGGCATACTTCCAGCACTCACAAAAAACAGACAACTAATGTACAGCCAATCACACGAAACACTTCCACATATAAAACAAGACAAAGATGTAAACAAAACAACAATGGACAAAGCTCACCCAATACACAACAAGTCTCTCCGTCAATATGCAAATGTTCAATCAGCCAGCTCTGTGCGTCTCTCTCTCTCTCACTCCCAACAACACAGAGAATGATTAGCAGTACACGTTGCCTTTAAATATGGCGCGCAATCCAATACATGCTTGTTTCGCCTGATTCAGCAAGATTTGTGATTGGGCAACCTATCAGCACCCCGCCACGCACGCCGATACACCTGTGTGTGATCGGATAATCATCGTGAGAGTGGGCGGATTTGTTTTCGGGTTGATTTTGAATGTATTCGGCACTTACTGCATACGGAGAGGAAAAATCGCCATTAACATGACTAATCGGTAAGCTTGCCGATTTCACTTAATCGGCGCTTACTGCATGAGGCCCTTAGTAGTAATACACAATGTCATCCAGTAGCTGCAAAAGCAAATATGATCTTATCTTGCATTAAGCGGGGAGTGGATGGAAGGGAAGTAAACATAATTATGCCGCAGTATAAAGTAAGACCATACCTTGAATATCGAGTATAGTTTTGGGCACCACTCCATAAAAAGAGAAGAGCCAACAAATTAATAAAGGGGATGGAATATCTGACTAATGAGGAGAGGCTAGCTAATTTAAATTAATTTACATTAGAAAAGAGGCAGCTATGAGTGGATATGATAACTATATACAATATATATTCAGGGTCACAAGCAACAAAGGAAAGGGTTCTTTACAGTAAGGGCCGTTAAAATGTGGGATTTATTACCCGTGGAGACTGTGATGGCAGATACAATGGATATCTTCAAAAAAATGTTGGACATATTTTTTAGAAAGGAAAGGTATACCAAACAAGTAAACATTGGAGGGATGTTGATCCAGGGAGAAATCTGATTGGAATTATTTGGCGTCAGGAAGGAATTTATTTTTCCCCTTTTGAGACATTGTTGGATGGTGTTTGACGAGGTTTTTTGTTTGCCTTCCCCTGGATGAATATATTGTAAATACAATTATCGAATAAGTATCTGTCCTCTAAATTTAGCATAGGTTGAAATGATGGCCGCATGTCTTTTTTCAACCTCATCTACTATGTAACTAATAGGGTATGTAATGTAAATATTACTGTATTAAGTATGGGTGTACAATAATATATATAAATACATATCTCAACAATATTAATTAATATGACATTTTAATGAATGTACAATTAAAAGAAATGAAGGAAGGACACTATAAATAATGAAAAAGTTAATAAGTGTTCAAATGTAACATTTCTCAATATTATAACAAGATTTGCATTAGCTTTGTTTGTTCCTAGAAAATGCTTCTGTCCGTTTTTGATTAAGTTGGATATATTTTCCTCAGTTTTTTTTCTCTGAAAGAAAACAAAAGAAATAATGTCCCTGTAACGGAGTGACCTGTAGGCAAGGTCAGTTAAGAATCCACAAATGCATTTTAGGGTGAACCAAAATGTTGAATAGTTTATTTCTCCACAAGCAACAACAAAACATTGGGCACACTGTCCCTTTAAGGCAAAACACAAAGCATAAAAAGAAAGCCTACTCCACTTTGGAGACTAAATAAACAGTATAGGCCCAAACTATCTGACTGGCTGGATAGGCCAGTTCCCAGTCCAAAACATAGAACATATTATCAGGGAACAATGTATATGAAAGTCGTATCTTAGTATGCTGGTCCGGCGTCTACGGTTTCTCCATTCAAACTTCAGGTGCAGGCGTTGCAGTTCTGCTGGTCCCAGAAAGTCTCTTGCCCTATTTCTGTGCAGGCTTCTCTGTGGTGCAGGGCTTTAGGTTCCCCACTGTTCCCAGGCAAATCCCTCTGGTGAACAAGAAGCCTGAATCCCTGTGGGCTGGAGCTCCGTTGTTGCTGGGTGTGAATCCCAACGGGGTTACAGGCACAGACCCTTTGTATCTAAAGCCCTCTCCCGCCTTAAACCTTTCTCACTGACTGCCCCGCACCTCTGGAATGCCCTTCCCCTCAATACCCGATTAGCACCCTCTCTAGCTACCTTTAAGACCCACCTTAAGACAAACTTGCTTAAAGAAGCATATGAGTAGCACCGTGGCTAATACTATACGCATGAGTCATCAAGCTTGACCCCCTGCAGACGCACTTACCAGAATGCCCTCCCACTGTCTCTGTACGTTCTTCCTACCTACCAATTAGATTGTAAGCTCCTTGGAGCAGGGACTCCTTTTCCTAAATGTTACTTTTATGCCTTAAGCACTTATTCCCAAGACCTGTTATTTATATTATTTGTTATTTATATGATTGTCACGTATTACTACTGTGAAGCGCTATGTACATTAATGGCGCTATATAAATACATACATACAATACAATACCCTCCTCTCTTGCAAAACAGGAACTCCAACAGGGACCCTGACAGGCGCTCACTTCCTGCCTTTTAAACCCTGTTTAATGTTAATTTCACACCTCAGGCAGGAAACCAGATACCAGTGCAGTCTTCTGATCCTTGCAAAGGGAGTTAACTCCTTCACTCCCTTACAGTCCCTCTAATAACCGTCTTAGAGGTCTTCCAAAAACAAAAGTGGCACCTCTGTTTGTTCTTTATTATTTTCCTCAATCTGCCACCATTTATTAGTGAGCAATTATTTTAATTGGTCTTGAGAGAGCAGTTTAGATGGAAATTACTCATTTCTGTTCCCAGTATGTGAACATTCAAATTGAGTAGATGTACACATGGGCTAATGGGCTAAATTACAGATATTTTCAATTTTAGCCTTAGGAGTTAAAAAAAAAAAAGAGCTGCGAAACCAAGATATAATGTATGCGAGACCTAGTGCCGTGATATCTGTAAACACAAGTGTAGTCTCTTTCCAAGGGGTGTATAGTTCTCCAAAGGTCTATCAGTGTCAACTGTTTAAAAAAAATATTCATGTCATTATATATTCTGATTTTATATTGAGACCTTTTAGATTTAGTATTTGATTATGTGAATCTGTCCAAAATGGATTTTCCACAATTTTAAAGTCTCCTCCGAAGATTATAGACCTGTCAAATGCAAGCGGGAGTAAGCGACCCAGGAGAAACGTGAAGACGCTCTTATCATGTATAGTGGATGCATAGATGTTTGCTAAGGTCACTTTTTCCCCTCCTAGTTTGCCACACACTCTAACAAATTGACTCTGAGGGTCCAGTACTAGACCAGTATATTTAAATGCTACCCCTTTCCCAATCAGAATGGCCACTCCTCTTTTTTTACTATTAATATGTGAGTAATAGGAAGAACTTACCCAGCCCTGTCTAAGCTTGACATATTCCGCTTGTGTCATGTGTGTTTCCTGCAGAAAAGCAATGTTGATACCCAACCCTTTCAGATGAGATAGGATTTGACGCCTCTTCACAATGGCGTTGATGCCACATACGTTACAGGAGGTAATCTTAGACATTGAGGGAACCATTGGAGGATGTATCTAAGGAAAAAGAGAGCTGAACTAACCTTTAACTTCGATATGCAGTGTGCCGCCCACAGGGGAAAGGAGAATAAAAAGGGAAAACTGCTTTGATTGGTGGAGAGAAGAGGAACATTGCATTAATAACATCATACAATTACACTTAACCACAATAACAAACATTTCAACAAAATAGTGTTGCTTGGGCCAAAACCATGTCTGCGTCGGTGCACCCCAGGTGTAGGGCGATAAGCAATCTCAACAGTTGACAATGGATAAAATTTCGAACAAGAAAAGTCCTCAAACCAGGAAGATGAACTACAGGGTTACTGCTACTGTGAAAGTTACGCATGCACATCATTTAAGAATCACTTGACCCCTCCGCTGTGGTAGGTTCTTCAACAAGGTGTTGAGCAGCTTCTGGTTTGTTGAAGGTGTAGGTGCCTCAGTCAAGAACACCTTTAGAATAGCTGGCTATATCAATGCAAATTTTACCCCCCTCTTCACCAGCGCTGTACAAATTGCAGGGAACTCTCTTCTCTTTTTAGCAAGGTCAGCTGAAAAGTCCTCAAATAGCAGAAGTCTCTTCCCCTCTCATACCGGTTCCTTGATCTTCCTATATGGTTGCAGGGACTATGTGTTCTTGCTATATGCTCTCAGCATCACCACTTTATCCTGGCCATCCAAGACTCTAATTATGATTGGTCTCGGTCTCTCGGAGACCTCCTGCCCACCTCTCTCCGGGCCAATTCTGTGCACCCTTTGCATTTTTAAATAGAGTTGGTTATTTCCATTCTCAGTAAATTTGGGAGCATTTCAGAGGCGAAAGTGAGGAGTTCTTGAGAAGATACTTTTTACAAAATGGAGAAGCCATGTGTGAAAAACTAACTACAGGCAGTCCTCGTGTTAAAACGAATGGCTTATCCAACGCTACACTGGCGACACGTTTTATTGAAGCACGGCTAGCACCGCAAGCCGGGGGATGCCCTGGCGTGCTAGCCGCACTCCCTCAGCGTGCCGCGCATCACCGATGCGCGGTCACGCGTCATCGGGAGCCTGCGCCCCCTGCACGCGCGTCCAGGGCTCCCCGAGGGAGCCCTGGTGTCCCGCGATGTGGGGGACGGCGGCAGGGGGTTCCGGGGGACCCGGCGGACCCGGCAGCGGGAGGGAGAAAGCCCCGATCGGAGGGCGCTCCTCCGCTGCTTCGGCGCGCCCGGCACCCTCCGGCGCGCGCCAGGTTACTGCTGCGGCCGAGAACGGGCAAATGCTCGAATAAACTCGGCCGCAGCAGTATGCAATGCATACCTATGTTCATTTTTACAACGCTCTTACGACGCGTTGCAAAGTTGTTTATGTGTATATAATATATATATTATACTATATTATACTATATAATATATTTTTATATTTTATTATATTATATATAGAATACAGTAAGTGCACTATATAATTTATGTGTGTGCTGCATATCTTATTGTCTGCGTAAAATATTTTGTGTGTTTTAGCATTAAAAATGCCTTCAGGAATGGAACCTTTCATTTAAACAGTGTTCCTATGGGAAAACGTGTTTTGCTTTAAATCGTTTCGCTATCCAACGCCATTTTGAGTAACGCATTGTGTCGGATAACCGAGGACTGCCTGTACACCCTTACTGCTTCCATAGGAATTAAGATGCTAAATAGCAGACAGGTGCTGCTAATCAAATGCCCTTGATTAATTCATCATCAGCAAGTGTGGCCACCTCTATAAAAGCCGGAGTTTTACCAGTTTGCTGGTCTGGAGCATTCAGGTGTGTGTTAACACAATGCCAAGGAGGAAAGACATCAGCAATGATCTTAGAGAAGCAATTGTTGCTGCCCATCAATCTAGAAAGTGTTATAAGGCAATTTCCAAACAATTTAAAGTCCATCATTCTACAGTGAGAAAGATTATTCAAAAGTGGAAAACATTCAAGACAATTGCCCATCTTTCCAGGAGTGGACATCCCAGCAAATTCACCCCAAGGTCAGACCGTGCAATGCTCAGAGAAATGTCAAAATACCCAAGAATTATATCTCAGATTCTACAGGCCTCAGTTAGCATGTTAAATGTTAAAGTTCATGACAGTACAATTAGAAAAAGACTGAACAAGTATGGTTTGTTTGGAAGGGTTGCCAGGAGAAAGCCTCTTCTCTCTAAAAAGAACATGGCAGCATGGCTTAGGTTTGCAAAGTTGCATCTGAACAAACCACAAGACATCTGGAACAATGGGCTCTATGCAGTAAGCAGTGAAAAAGTGCTTTCGGCAAGTGTTGCCGATAGGCATGATTTTGGCGATTTGCTCTCGCAGTATTCAGTAAGGGCCGAATCCATGCCGATCCCTGCCGAATCACTGCGAAAGCAAAACTGCCGATGAGCCTGTGCCGAAACAGCCTGGCTCCCGATAACCTTACGATAAGCCGTTTCTGCCGATATGTGTTTGCAGCAGAGAGAGATCAGCCGCTCTCTCTGCGCAAACATTGGCAAAATATAAATTATTTATAAACAACTTTGACTCCTAGTGTACATGTGCAGGGGGTCTCCGGAGATGAACCGCATTGGTTTCAGGTCCGGGGACCCCTGCTTCCCGAGATACAGGCCCCTTTATGAGGTGAGGGGGAGAGATGGGGGTATGAGAGATAGATGGGGAGTATCGCAATGGTTGATAGTGTTGGGTTCTGGGGGAGATATGAGGATGATCATGATAGGTGCTGGAGGAGAGATGATGATGATGATGATGATGATTTTACCCGTGCGGCCCAATTTATTTTTCCTTGGAGCAGTTCGGCCCTTTGCACTTTACGAGTTGTGCAGGCCTGTGCTACGGTAACGAAGCAGCATGAATGTATTTTTAATAATAGTGTACTGTGAGCAGGGGGTCCCCTGAGCTGAACCGCGTTGCTTTGTGGACCAGGGACCCCTGCTTCCCGAGTTACAGGCCCCGGTATGGTTCATCGGGTGGCAGTGTCGCCGCCACCTCATACCAACTGTCAAGCACGGTGGTGGAGGGGTGATGATTTGGGCTTGTTTTTGCAGCCACAGGACCTGGGAACCTTGCAGTCATTGAGTCGACCATGAACTCCTCTGTATACCAAAGTACTCTAGAGTCAAATGTGAGGCAATCTGTCCGACAGCTAAAGCTTGGCCGAAATTAGGTCATGCAACAGGACAATGATCCCAAGCACACCAGCAAATCTACAACAGAATGGCTGAAAAAGAAAAGAATCAAGGTGTTGCAATGGCCCAGTCAAAGTCCAGACCTCAACCCGATTGAAATGCTGTGGCTGGACCTTAAGAGAGCTGCGCATAAACAAATGCCCACAAACCTCAATGAACTGAAGCAACGTTGTAAAGAAGAATGGGCCAAAATTCCTCCACAATGATGTGAGAGACTGATAAAGTCATACAGAAAACGATTACTTCAAGTTATTGCTGCTAAAGGTGGTTCTACAAGCTATTGAATCATAAGGTGTACTTAGTTTTTCACACATGGCTTCTCCATTTTGGCTTTATTTTTTTAAATAATTCATGACACAGTGTAATATGTCATGTGTTGTTGTTCATCTGAGGTTGTATTTAGCTAATTTTAAGACCTGCTAAGGAGCAGATGATTGTTATTATATCCTGATATGTAAAACCATGGAATTCAAAGAGGGTGTACTTTCTTTTTCCCATGACTGTATATGATAATAAATTATACGACCATATATTGATGTAGACACAATGCCATACACTGGTGATGAACACCGTTTCTTGATCATCC
The DNA here is from genome assembly GCF_040206685.1 of Ascaphus truei. Classification (NCBI taxonomy): domain Eukaryota; kingdom Metazoa; phylum Chordata; class Amphibia; order Anura; family Ascaphidae; genus Ascaphus; species Ascaphus truei. The sequence goes on along the minus strand of NC_134487.1, from coordinate 105,534,747 downwards.
AATGATGAAGATGGTGGTGGGGTATGGAAGACACAAGAAAAAAACATACGTAGTGTAATACTGTTAAAGATAACACTGATATATATACTCAGTGAACAATCTAATAAGAGTCTGGAACAAACTACCAAAACATGACATACAACACAAAACCTATAGAAGCCTCAGAGAAAACCAACAGGTGATGATATAGAGTGATAAATCGACCCATTTATTAAAAAAATTATTAGAATTGTTAAGAAGCAATATGGCCAATTTAGGCCAATTTAGTGTCTGTCAGTATGCTGCTGTGTATCAGTCTCTATCAATATGCTACTGTCTTTCAGTCTCTGTCAGTATGCTACTGTTTGTCAGTCTCTGTCAGTATGGTGCTGTGTGTCAGTCTCTGTCAGTATGCTACTGTCTGTCAGTCTCTGTCAGTATGCTGCTGTGTGTCAGTCTCTGTCAGTATGCTGCTGTGTGTCAGTCTCTGTCAGTATGCTGCTGTGTGTCAGTATGCTGTTGTGTGTCAGTGTCAGTATGCTGCTGTATGTCAGTGTCTGTCAGTGTCAGTGTGCTGCTGTGTGTCAGTGTCTGTCAGTATGCTGCTGTATGTCAGTGTCTGTCAGTATGCTGCTGTGTGTCAGTGTCAGTATGCTGTGTGTGTCAGTGTCTGTCAGTATGCTGCTGTGTGTCAGTGTCAGTGTGCTGCTGTGTGTCAGTGTCAGTGTGCTGCTGTGTGTGTCTCTGTCAGTGTCTGTCATTATGCTGCTGTGTGTCAGTGTCTGTCAGTATGCTGCAGTGTGTCAGTCTCTGTCAGTGTCTGTTATGTTGCTGAGTGTCAGTGTCTGTCATCATGCTGCTGTGTGTCAGTGTCTGTCAGTATGCCGCTGTGTGTCAGTGTCTGTCATTATGCTGCTGTATGTCAGTCTCTGTCATTATGCTGCTGTGTGTCAGTCAGTATGCTGCTGTGTGTCAGTGTCAGTGTGCTGCTGTATGTCTTTGTCACTGCTGCTGTGTGGCAGTCTGTCAGTATGCTACTATATGTCAGTGTCTGTCATTATGCTGCTGTGTCAGTGTCTGTCAGTGTGCTGCTGTGTGTCAGTGTGCTGCTGTGTGTCAGTGTCTGTGAGTGTGCTGCTGTGTGTCAGTGTCTGTCAGTGTGCTGCTGTGTGTCAGTGTCTGTCAGTGCCTGTCATGCTGCTATGTGTCAGTGTCTGTGAGTGTGCTGCTGTGTGTCAGTGTCTGTGAGTGTGCTGCTGTGTGTCAGTGTCTGTCAGTATGCTACTATGTGTCAGTGTCTGTCATTATGCTGCTGTGTCAGTGTCTGTCAGTGTGCTGCTGTGTGTCAGTGTGCTGCTGTGTGTCAGTGTCTGTGAGTGTGCTGCTGTGTGTCAGTGTCTGTCAGTGTGCTGCTGTGTGTCAGTGTCTGTCTGTGCCTGTCATGCTGCTATGTGTCAGTGTCTGTCAGTGTGCTGCTGTGTGTCAGTGTCTGTCAGTGCCTGTCATGCTGCTATGTGTCAGTGTCTGTGAGTGTGCTGCTGTGTGTCAGTGTCTGTGAGTGTGCTGCTGTGTGTCAGTGTCTGTCAGTATGCTACTATGTGTCCGTGTCTGTCATTATGCTGCTGTGTCAGTGTCTGTCAGTGTGCTGCTGTGTGTCAGTGTGCTGCTGTGTGTCAGTGTCTGTGAGTGTGCTGCTGTGTGTCAGTGTCTGTCAGTGTGCTGCTGTGTGTCAGTATCTGTCAGTGCCTGTCATGCTGCTATGTGTCAGTGTCTGTGAGTGTGCTGCTGTGTGTCAGTGTCTGTCGGTGTGCTGTACAGTATGTAAATGTGCTGCCCCAATAAAATACAAAATAATCACAAATAGGGTTAAAAATTATAGCATTGTTTTGCCTTAGTTCTATAAATTGAGGGGGCAGTTTGATGTAACTTGCCCCAGGCACACAAATACCTAGTTACGCCTCTGACAATATGGAACAGTTTGTAACAAGTGTTAAAAAGTACAGTGTCTGTCAATTCAGTGGAGTGTACAGCCCCAATGATTTATATGTTTTTATTTTACAACGGAATGTAATAAGAAAGATAAGGTTAGGTAGGGAAATTAAGTTCACATAACATAAGGTCAATTGTCAAAGGGAAAAGATATAATGTAGTAAAAAGTAGCAGGTAAAAATGTCATATTGCTATATAATTTGTGCAATAATAATGAGAACATAATGATTGACTTGCAAGTTTATATATAACATGATAGTACTTTGTTAGTACTTTGACAGTAACATTCGTTTTATTTGTAAACTTGCAATTCTACTTACGGTAATTTCTGAAGAAACTAAAATTCAGTGTTGTCTAATTCAGGGGGGGCGCTAACTTTTCTGTTTGTGCCCCCCCCTCCCCGTTACCTGCTCTCTGGCATGGGTCGCATCACATGACGCCCGCGACATCATTTGATATATTCACTCATTTTATGTATCTATTTTAATTTATTAAATTAGCGTATGCATATTTGTTTTAATGTTTCTACGTTCTTGGGCATCCTAAATATCCTAAATAACAATATAAAACCACATGATATCACATTATGAGCTCATTAATACAACAAACTGTTTGCAACCAAGTTAAACAATTAGGTTTAAAGTCACAGTAATAAGAATGTGCTGGTTTTGTGTCTAACATGTTATTATCTGTATTTCCTTTGTAATATTTTAACTCTGTTTTCTTCCTATAGAATTTCCAGGACACTGGATACATTTGGTTTAATTTCCTGTTTCATTCCTGAGTTATATAATGTGCTAACCTTACTGTACATAAATGTGAAATTGGTCTATCTGAAGGAAATGTTGTATTTGGTGATTTACAGTCTATTTCAGGTTACTGTGAAACACCTCATTTGTTTTGAAGGAGAAACAAAATGTCAAAATTCAAATGTATTATTCATGAACCTTAAGTGTCATAAAGAGTTAAAACGAAAAGAAAACCTTGCCTGTGCTTCAATAAATCAATTCAGGAATAAGAGTTTTGTGTGTTGTCTTCTGTGACTGTTATGTTGTTTTCTGTGATTTATGTGTAGCCCTGGTAAGAAATGGGGCTATAGTTCTATCCTCCTCCTGGTATAATCCCTGCTAAGGGCAGGTTGCCAGGAGTTATCATGGGTTTTCCCCACTTCAAGCACTGCCCTGAGTGGTGGAGGTAGGTCACCTGACCCTGTGTCAAAGCAAGAGACACAGGGGCGGTGCCTGCTGAGATCATAAAAGAGCAGTGCATTTCCTATTTAGTGTCTGTTCTGTCAGTCTGACAGTAGTGATAGTGAGTTAGGACGAGAGGAGTGATCAGCTCATGAGTAGATGATCTAGCCACAGTTAGTGAGGTGGAACCAAATACCTCTCACCCTGCGGAGGGGGTGAGGGAAGAGCTAGCCCCACTCTGGATGCTTTTGGTCCAGAGTGGTGGCAGGGAACATCACAAGGGAGAACAGTTAGTGGACTGTGCATCAACCGTACCTGTCGGCTGCTGCTGCTGCTGCTGCTGCTGCTGCCCAAGAGAATAAAGAGTCTGCTGGTTTTAAAAGATAACCTTGTGTGAGACTGGAATCTCTCATCCCTGGGAGGGGGATTTCTGTGGTAGGGATTCCACCCCGCATCCCTGGGGCTTACTACAGATGGGGGCGCTGCACCATTGAAGGAGAACGAAGGCATTCACCCCAGTAACCTGTTCCTGTTGTCCCCCATGTCATCGCGGGAGACTCAGGCCCTCCTGTTTCCAGCATGTATGCACCACACAGAGACATATAGCCAGACCCCAGAACACCTTAGGGGGCCCGATCTGCGATTGGGGGGGATAGATGAGTTATAGTTGGAGGCGCTGCTGAGAGAAACAGGACAGGTTTTCAGCGAAGCAGAGCTGAAAGTAATATGTACACTTTCAAAGCAAGTGCTGCAGAAGGATGGGCATTTTTGGAGACTAGGGGTAGTCAGGAGAGACTGTCCTCTCGCACAGTACACCCTAGGTGCCCTAGGAGGGTGATGTAAATTTGGATAAAGTTGCTATAGCTGTTCTAGTCGCCTTGAGGCAGATAGTGTAGGATTCCTGTGGGGTAGCCTGTTAACAAGGTCAGGGACTTCAGCATAGGGTCTGCACTATGAGTGGCCAAAAGTAGGTTGACGCCAAGTACACTAGCCAGTATCCAGAAAACACACCACAGAGTGCTTGTAATGAACCGTCAGCGAGTGCGGTGTACAAGGAGAAAGTTCTGCCTAGCCTGGGGTATGCCATGCATTATATTCATTGATTAGAGCAGGGGGGCGCAAACTTTTTCCCCTGCGACCCCCTGCCGGCTGTCCCCTCACTCCCGCGCCCCCCCCAACCCCAACTTACCCGCGCTCCGGCGTAATGACGTCACGTTGCCATAGCAACGTGATGTCACATGACCTCGCAGCGTCATTTTGACGCCCGTTGCCATGGCGACGCAGGGAGGAAGCCGCCGGAGCCACGGTAAGTTAGGTTTACAGAGGCCCTGCAGCTCCCCCGGCACTTAATTTAAGTGCCTTGGGGAAGCGCGCGGGGCCTCTGTAAACCCCGCGCCCCCCGTCGGCAGTCTCGCGCCCCCCCTAGGGGTCGCGTCCCCCAGTTTGCGCACCGCTGGATTAGAGCACCATTGAGAGTAGTAAGTGTCTAGGAACGAGTTACACCATAGGCACTGAGAGTAGCGCTATCGTGGGCTTAGAGGGCTCACAAAAGATGGCGGCGAGAGAAACATGTGCTCTGCGGGGCATGGAGGAGGTTAAAATGGCGACAGCTGCACCATTCACTGCAATGCGGGTTGCAGCCGATCCAAAATGGCGACTCCCGCCAGGCCTAGATCGCGCACGTGCTGCGTGCAAGCAGGCTGCAAGAGAAATGTGGCGAGAGATGTGCAAGGGTTTGGCGCCAAAAGCAGAACCCCAGCTAAAAGAAGGGAGCGGCGCGAAAGCCGAAGCCGCACCCACCTGTGCAGTGACTGGCCGACGGACGAAGCCACGTCACACAAAGAGAGAAAGTGCCCCTCGTCTTGTTTCCACCAGAGGGAGGGGGCACACTGAGAACCAATACCAACAGTCCTCCCCAGCAGAAGGAGGGACAGGAAGTGAGGCTGAGGAACTTCAGTTCTGCTTGACTGGTGAAGGAGAAGGAGCTGATTGTGAAACCAGTAAGCTGAGCGAATCAACCCCTGTGCAAAATATGGCTGACTTAAGCGTGACAAATTATCAGCTTCATGGAGGCCTCCTGGTTGTGGAGGTTGATGGCCGAGAATATCTGCGGTGCCTGTGCGTCCAATGCAGGTCACCCGGACCGGCCCCAAGTACTACGGCACGGTGCCAACAGTGTGGCACGTTCTACCTTTGGCCGATCGAGCCATGCCCTACAATAGTGACCCCGCGAGATGCCTCTCCAGCGACGCTGATCGGGGTGGAGGAGGCGGATGCGAAGGCTGCCCTGGTCCCATTTATCACCCCTACGGTAGGGACCCAGGCCCAGCCACCAAGAGATGTCCCAACAAAGGAGAGCGCGACTGCAGTGGAGGTACCGGAGCGGGCCCGTTTCGTACCGATACCCACTGGCTGTGCAGCAAAGACTTGAGGTGATTCCCCAGCGGAGGAGCCGTTGCAGTCCTCGTCGGATGATGAGAGAGACAGCCTGTCATCGGTTGTGATGCGCCGGCCGGCGAACCACCCCAGCTGTAAAGAAGAAGTTCCACTCACCCCTGAGATGGAGCAGACGAGTCCGGAGACCTCATGACGGCGAGCGCTGGTGCGGCCTGAACCGCGTAGAAGTCCCACGACCGTGAGACTCCCAGTGCGGTGGAGATGGGACCCGAGATGGCTTCGGAGGAACCAATGAGCATCGCAAGACAGCGGAGTGGTAAGAGGACACCACCACCCCCTTATTCCTGCCAGGTGAAGGAGGAACCTGTGGAGAGAGAAGGGCTTGAGGCCTACCTGCCCATCCGCGACTCTGATGGTCCACCACCGCCCCTTCCGGTCCTCGATGCACTTCCGGTGCGGGACCAAGGAGCGGATGGAGATTCCGCGATGACCAACGATGACGTCACTTCTGGGTCACACTGGCGCAGAGGCCCGGAAGCTTTGATTGCTTCCATAAGAAGAGCTGGGTTGGAAGCAGAGTTCGAGGAGTTTAAGGCCCAGGTAGCCAAGCAGGGAGCCCGAAGCACTGCCGCAAGACACAGTAAGAGAGTACCTACCGGTCGTGGCATCGCCCGACTCAGAGACACTGTAATGGACTATGGGGATCCTATGGTCACCGCCCCTAGCGCCATTGCCCCAGCCACTGCCCCTGCCCCGTGTCGTGTCACCTGGTCCTAGTGGGAGTAAGCTGGATAAGACGCCCAAGTTTTCAACTGATTGGCGGGATTGGGTGACAAGTGATGAGGTTTCTGATGGGGAGATACCAATGTCAAGTGTGATACATGTACCTAACCCCACTGTGTTTAATCCTGTTACTAGAGGTAGGGCCCGAGGGTCCCAGTCTACTGCAAAAGCGGGTCCCGTAAGTCCCAAACCACCTAAGATGAATCCCACAACTTATAAGAATGTCATCAGAGGGAGGCGTAAAGGCTCGCACTCTACTGAGGCAGCAACTTCTGGTGTGTCCTCAAGAGCAGAGTCTGAGGAAAGTATGAGTGTGTCGTCCTCATATTAGCACCGAGATAAATGGTGGGCACCATTATTCACTGGGTATGATACAGGGATGGACCGCACCAATTTTGTATTGATAAAGAAAGATATTGTAGATCACTGGTGGGATGCAGGCACCTATTCTCCACAGGAGGTTGCCGATGAGTTAGATAACAGGTGGAGAGAAATTATGCAAAAAGTTATCACCCCCAAAGGCTCATCTATTCTGTATGATGATATTGCGCCTGAGGAGCCAAAGTTCTGGGTACTGCCAGGAAAGGCTGGGAACCGGAAACTTACTAAGTTAAGTCGAGCAGATAGAGCCATAGCGGCGAGATACCGGCAATCTCATGGTTATGAGTTTCCATACGTGCCAGAGCCGATCATGCAGGAGATCGAGGACCAGAGAGACGCCTGGCTCAGAGATGCAGTCCTTGAGCACTTAAGAATTAAGTTTGGTAGCACTGCCTACATAAAGGAAGACAAAATATGTTCTGTAATGAAATCTTGGAGTACAGACAGGAACGTATTCATGCACAACATATTGTACAGACCGGAGAATAGGCCTGTGCAACCGTTCTTTGTTAAGATAGTGGATCACAATGGGCGAGAAGTGAAGAAGCCTGATCCCCGTCATTACTATTGAGTTAGGGTTCTCCATGTTGGGAGTTTCCCACTGTGTTATCGCCATCATGTGTGTTACAGTCTAGTGTACACAATATTAACTAATTATATTTTGTATGTTCACAGATTGTTCACCTGAAGGATGGTCCAGCAAATTAGGTCCAAGTGGGGACCATTGGATTTCCACCTGAGGGAGAGTGTAGCCCTGGTAAGAAATGGGGCTATAGTTCTATCCTCCTTCTGGTATAATCCATTCTAAGGGCAGGTTGCTAGGAGTTATCATGGGTTTCCCCCACTTCAAGCACTTGCCCTGAATGGTGGAGATAGGTCACCTGACCCTGTGTCCAATCAAGAGACACAGGGGCGGTGCCTGCTGAGATCATAAAGAGCAGTGCATTTCCTATTTAGTGGGAAGTGTTTGTTCTGTCAGTCTGACAGTAGAGTGAGTTAGTGTTAGGGAGGAGAGGAGTGATCAGCTAATGAGTAGAGCTGATATAGCTAGTGAGTTATAGGTGGACCAAATACCTCTCACCCTGCTTAGGGGGTGAGGGAAGAGCTAGCCCCACTCTGGATGCCCTTTGGTCCAGAGTGGCGGCAGGGAACATCACAAGGGAGAAGAGTTAATGGACTGTGAATCAACTGTACCTGTCGGCTGCTGCTGCTGCCCAAGAGAATAAAGAGTCTGCTGGTTATAAAAGATAACCTTGTGCGAGACTGGAATCTCTCATCCCTGGGAGGGGGATTTCTGTGGTAGGGATTTCACCCCGCATCCCTGGGGCTTACTACAGATGGAGGCGCTACACTATTGAAGGAGAACGAAGGCATTCACCCCAGTAACTTATTCCTGTTGTCCCCCATGTCATCGCTGGAGACTCAGGCCCTCCTGTTGCCAGCCGGTATGCACCACACAGAGACATATAGCCAGACCCCAGAACACCTTAGGGGGCCCGATCTGCGATTGGGGGGGGGGGGGGTAGACGGGTTATATATGTATAGGAAGGCCAGAGATGTGTGATAAATTAAGTTAATAAATTGTGTATTGATTGGAGTGCCGGAGGGGTCATGGTGTCTGAGTGCCACAGCCCCTGAGGCCAGTGCGGTCACATGGCCGCTTTCAATAGTGGTCATTTGACCGCGGTGGCCATTTTCTATGAAACGGAAGAGGAGGAGTTATCTTCCTCCGTTTCCTCACTGGGCAGATTGCATCCTGTGCCCCATGGGAATGCAGGACGTGAACGGAACCCGGAAGAAAACATGCCCTTTGAGGATTATGTTGTGACAACATCCTGGGGAACTCTAGGGGTTAAGAAAGAACCAAGTATTTTATCTAGCTTATCCCACCCTGTCCATATTAGGCTTGTTATATAGTCCTCGCTGCTGCGCGTGCAGGCGGGCCCCGGTGTTGTGCGTGCACATGGTGTACGCATTTAGTTTCTATAGCGCAATCTGTGACGCGCGTGGTTTGGGGGCGTGACCCGGATATCACAGCATTAGGTCACGCTGAGAATGGTTCACGGTGTGGCAGCAGCCCGAAAATACAATTTTATTCTATTTTTCCTGGTCTGCCGCGCCACCGCTCACAGCCGTGCGTGCGCGCATCCCTAGTATATAAACTTCTAGAACACAGCCAATTATAATTGACACGCACGGTAGCGCACGCACTATATTACACACCTTAGAGAGCTAATAAAGATGAGGGCTCTGGCTGTGTAAGCAGTTGCTGAGATAGTAACATCAGACAAAGGGCAGTAGCCAGAGGGACTCAAACCAACATTAAATGAATAATAATTTGTTTAGGTGTTAGACCAGGGGTGGGGAACTTTTCATGTTGGAAGGCTGCATTAAGTTAGCTGTAACCTAATAAGACCGCATTCAAGAAACTTAAATTAGATGCACTTCAAAATGTACATTATTTTGTAAAAATCGAACTACTATGTACTAACTAACTTTAAAAAATGAAAACATTTAAATGTAATATAATTGGGTTTACGACCAATAAATACACAAATTATTTTTATTGTTAATTTTAAAGTTAACGTACCTTTTAATGACTTTCTTGCAACTGCTTTTTGCAAAAAAGATTTGTTCTGCAGGATTTGGATTCGTTCACAAAGCCGCACTTAATGGCCTACAAGGCCAAAGGCGGCCATAAGGCCACGGGTTCCCCACCCCTGTGTTAGACTGTGGTAAAAAGTAAAATCACTGAGATAACACCTTAAATATGTAAATACCCAAAGTTCCTATGGGATGGTAAACAAAAATAAAATATCGAAAGAGGGGTTGAGAACTCAGTGAAGGGAACTATAATGTTTTAATAATAAAATAAAATAATTAATAAATGCGAAGAATGGATATTTCACTTTGATTTTTCTCACATACAATGGCGAAAAAAGTTTGTGAACCCCTTAGGATTTTCACATATTTCAAACCTAAAATGTTGTTAGATCTTAATCGAAGTCCTAATAATTGATAAAGATAACCTGATCACACAAATTACACAAAAAATATGGTACTGTTTCACCATTTATTTTCCACAAATTATTCAACATTCAATATCCATGTGTTAAAAATTATGAGAACTTTTAGATTCAGTACCTGGTGGCACCCCCTTGAGCAGCAATAACTTCAACTAAGCGTTTACTGTAACTGCTGGTCAGTCTCTCGGATCGGTTTTGATACATTTTGGCCCATTCCTCCATATAGAACTGCTTCAACTCAGTGACATTTGAGGGCTTCCTTGCTTCAGATCTTGCCACAACATTTCTATGGGGGTTAGGTCCGAACTTTGACTAGGCCATTCTAAAACTCAGAATTTCTTCTTCTGCAGCCATTCTTTTGTATATCTGCTTGTATGTTTAGGCCGCGTCTATGCTAGGACAAGCGTGTGTCGTCATGCGCGCCTGTCGTCCTAGCGATCTGTGTCCTGTGATCCACAGCGACAGGGAGGTGTGCTGAGGGCGTGTCCATGATGTCACATGAGCGGTTCAACCTCATTGGCTGAACCGCTCACGTGACCCGGCTGTCGCGAGACAAAGACAAAAATAATTGACTCGTGAAAAAACAGCCGCATGCTATATGGACGCTCCTATACTTTAATGTGTTTAGTTGCACTGCACATGCGGTTGCGCGTGTGTTGCAGCCTTAGGATCATTGTCTTGCTGCATGACCCACTTTCGGTTCAGCTCACAGACGGATGGCCTGCCATTCTCCTACAGAATCTTCTGACACAATGCAGAATTCATGGTTGTATCAATGATGGCAAGCCGTCCAAGTCCTGAGGCAGCTAATCAGCCCCAAACCATCACACTCTTACTACAATGCTTGACGGTTGGGATGAGGTTCTTCTGTTCAAACGCAGTGTTTGGTTTTCACCAAACATAATGTTTCTCATTGAGGCCAAAAAGTTCTACCTTTGTCTCGTCTGTCCATAGAACATTGTTCCAGAATCTCGTGGATCATCTATGTGCGAACTTCAGACGGGCATCAATGTTCTTTATAGAGAGCAGTGGTTTCCTCCTGGCTATCCTTCCATGAACACTATTCTTATTAAGTCTTTTTCTGATAGTTGAGTAATGAACACTCACATTAACCAAGGCGAGAATGGCCTGCAGATCCTTGGATGTTACTCTTGGGTTCTTTGTGACTTCCTGGATGATTTGCCGCTTTGTTCTTGGAGAAATGTTGGTAGGACGACCGCTCCTGGGTAGAGTGACTGCGGTCTTGAACTTTCTCCATTTGTAGTCTGACAATGGATTGGTGGAGCCCCAAATCCTTAGACATGGTTTTATAACCTTTCTATGGAGAAAAAAATGGCATAGAGCTACAAACCGCCGCACCACTAGAATAATTCAGTGAAGATAAAACGATTTATTGAGCCAAAATGGAAGAGAATTACACTGACATGTTCAAAGTGCACTTTGATAAAGCTTAATGGAGTGAAACATGTCAGTGTAATTCTCTTCCGTTTTGGCTCAATAAATCGTTTTATATTCACCCTCTTCACTGAATTATTCTAGTGGTGCGGCGGTTTTGGCTCTATGCCATTTTTTTCTCCATGCTTACTCATCTTCAGCGCATCGCACACAGGATTATACCCGGCAAGTGAAGACTCCTATTCTATGTGGATTCCACTAAGGAGAGAATATTCATTCATCTGTGAGTACCATTCCATTTACTATTGTACTGTTTTGGCACATAGGAGGTTTGCCTTTAGACGTTGGGACATACTGTATATGGTTCTATTTATACTCTAGATAGAGTGGGACCTTAGTTCAATGCTATAATCCTCCACAATATAAATACTCTAGAAGTGAATTCATTGCAAGTGCTTGCCTAAGGGTTTATTCCATATTGTATTTATATGATATTACAGAGAGCATATTGGAATACTATCCACGTCAGATTGCTTCTCTTTTCAGATAGTGTATCCCATACCTTTTGAGCCCCACTTCTCCCCTCCAAGGAGCCCCCTACTATAACCTTTTCTAGACTGATGAGCATCAATAACTGCTTTTCCTCAGAGATTTATTTTGATCGTGGCAGGACGTGTTTCCAGTATGGTGAAGACCAAACACAACGTTTCTGATATATAGGGTGAGGCCTCCCAAATTCACAACTGAAGATCTACCTAATTATTTAAACGCCTGATTCTAATTATCTCCTTTAATTTAGCTGATAAAACCAGGGTTTCACTTACTTTTGCACATACCCTGACTCTTACTTACTCATTGTTTGTCTAATCCATACATCATTTGGTTTCAAAAGACATTGGATTGATCAATATAAACCCTATTGGATGTTTAAGAAAAGACTGGTTTTGATTCAAGAAGGTTATCATGGAAAAAACTAAGGAATTTCCATAATTATCATTGGAGTTTACAAACTTTTTACTGTAACCCTTTTAAACTGTAACCATTTGGATGCATGGAAATCGTTCATTTGGACAGGCAAAGTTTTCACCCACAACTGGGCACATGGCTTTTATGTTCAATCCATGATCCGTGGAATTTTACTATCTTTGCTTTAGTTAAATACTGTTCATAGAACAAAATGAGCTTTGTTATGTAAAGCTTATATATTATAGTGTTTGCCTACTCTCTTCCGACTCTACGCATTTCGCTTGGCACAGCTTCGTCATAGATGAGGCAACCGGTGGGGGGAAAGAAAGAAAACAGGCTACAGGGTTATTACAAACAGATATCAGAGCCCGAGCGTCACTCTAAAGATGGAGAGTGGGCAATGAGAAATTTACACTGGTATACTGGTACTCACCATTTGCGTCAGGAACGTTCTACTACTGCACCTCTCATGCACCAATGCAACCCTGGTCTGCTTAACTCTTTACACTCCATTGACTTCCAGCCACACACATCAAGATCAGTGAGTGTATGTAATTTGGGGTATTTTTTCCCATTGCCCACTCTCCATCTTTGGAGTGACGCTCGGACTCAGATATCTGTTTGTGATTTGTCTACCCCATCCCCTAGTGCATCTTGATATTCTACTCCTAGGCTGAGCATTTGTCTCTCCCTTCCCTACCCTAGAGGGTTATCAAGATAAGAGAAGTGTATATCCAAATCTAACTTCTGCAATAAGTGTCGAACTTGAATGATGATTTGTACATTATGTGAGTTTATTATTTAATATGCAATTAGGAGTTATTTCAGTTGAAAGTTGTGTTTTTTCAGTTAAACTTAAATATCTGATTTGTACCTTTTTACTTACTTTCAAGCATGCTCTAAATAAAGAAGCATTGTAAACATGTGTTGAAATCTGTCAAGTTTACCAACAATGTTGGAAAATAAATAAAAAGAACAATGAGACAAAAAAGTCACTCACAGTGTAGAAATTATTCTCTTTGAGAAGGCACATGAATAGACTATTATAGACTGAGGGAGATGAAATAAAAGAACATTTATTAATGTTGCTTAAAAAAATCAAAAGCGCTTTGCCCGAGCAGATTTGCCATGTCCAACTCCATTTTCAAGGGCTGTGTAGAACTGGAAGCGATTCACATCTTATTGAAAAGCAGAACCTGAGCCGATTGCCGTTAGGAGGAGGTCATGAACCTCTCAGCAAGGAGGAAAAGACTTACTTATGATCTGCAATTTATACTTGTACTGCGGACTCACAAGACATGGTGTTGCTTTCTGCCCCAACAAATCCATGAACAATGGAATTCAGTGGAATTTGGTGAAAAACTGGAGTAGACTGATTGGCTGGAGGAGTTTGAGCTGGTAGCTGATATTAATGGCTGGGTTTAAATGGCACGGCTAAGGATTCTAACCCTAATTCTGCAAGGAAAGGTGAGAGAGATGTACCAAGGGTTCAGCACTGAAGTAAAGAAGAGTTACCAGCTTCTCACAACAATATTGAAGCAGGCTTTTAAGCCAGAAACTCACAATGACCAGCATTGTGTGGTGTTCCATAGCCAAAAAGAAAGTAGCAGGCAAGTATACAGCTGTATTTAACTACTTTCTCAGGAGTCATCTGATAAAAAAAAACCTTTCCTCAGGGCAGCCAAGATGTATAAGACAGCCTAGCCAGGCAACAGTTCATACAGTATACCATGCAGGGAGCGCTACGTAACCAGCTCTGTATGGCTAAGCCAAAGAATTTTGCTGATGACATTTATCAATTAATCAAAAAAGAGACTGTTCATAAAATGCAAATGCTAGGATTACTAGAAGATGGAATCATTAAAAAGAGGAAGCATCAACAATCTGTCACAGCTGCATCTGTGACAGGCAGAACAATGGATCCTTGATGCTATAGAGAAACCGAGGAATTAAGTTAAAGACATAATGGAGGCAGTAAGGAAAAGGAAGTCAACACCTGTAAATCCTGGCAGGTGTGGATTATTGAAATGCTAGAGAAAACAGGGGGGAGGGGCGGGGAAAATCGGAAAAAAAAGAGTATGCATGGCCGTGTCTCTTGTGAGATAGCCCTAATGCTCACCTGCCCTTGGGAATAAAATCTGGGGTGGAGGAGGAACAAATAAAAACAAGGGCAACTGTGCCTTCAATTACACAGATATAGTTGGGGGTAGTGGCCAAGACTCAGCCAGATTGTCTATTCAAGCTGCCTCCACGGAGCTTCTCCAGACTTTGGGCCTATTGTATGGATAAGGCAAACCTATGCTCCTAATAAAGACATAGACTACACTAGTGAACCTTTAGTAATTTGTTATTACTTTGAACATGAAAACATAATACAATAATTACTCAGTTCCGGAGTGTGGACCTAAAACTCAGCTTGGGGTTTGGTTCCAGATTTGGATAACTGTTTCGCCTGAGAGCTCGGGTAGGAGGATCATCTCCTGGGAATTGTGGACAAAGATAGCTCCAGGTTTGGAGGGTCCTTGCTTCCTGGTGTAAGACTGGAGAGAGGAGAGCTCAGACATAGATATTCGAGGAAGGCTTCACCGTTGTCCGGGGTCCTCAGTGTCAGAGGTCTCCCATTTTTAACTACTAGAAGACCAAATGGAAATGTCCATCTATACTTGATATTGCGGTCTCTTAGCTTCGCCATCACCTCTCAGAGATCTCTTCTTTTGGCAAGTGTGGAAGGTGCCATGTCTGCATATACCTGTATGGGGTACATTTTGAAACTTGTGGTTTCTGGAGCCTCTCATCACTGTGTTGAAGGCTTCCTTTGTTTTAAAATAGTGGAATCTTAACACCATGTCCCTTGGTCTGTCTCCCTGTTGAGGTCTCGTTTTTGAGGCTCTGTGGCATCTGTCCAGGGTAAGAGACTCCTTTGTAGAATCAGGAAGGACTGATGCTAGCCAATTGCCCATGAATCCCTCAATGTCCATTACAGACTCTGTGATCCCCCGGATCCGAAGATTATTACGGCAGTCTCTATTCTCGGCATCCTCATGTCTATTCTTGATATCTAGGAGCTGGGACTTCATTTCTTTAAGCTCAGCATCCATCAGAGATTGCCGGATGATTGTAGCGGCGACCTTGGATTCCAAAGAGCTAATGCGTTCCCCCAGGGAAGATATCTCCTCTTTAAGATTCTTTACTGCTCTTTGCATTAGAGATTCGATTTTATTAAAGAAGATAAGTAAGTCATTATTTGCAGAAAGGTTTTCGATCTTCACCCCTGGTTCAGAGTCTGGGTGTTCCACGGAGGGGACCGCTTCCAACTCCACCTGTTGCGGTACTGGCCGACTATGGTTTTTAAAATATTCACGGAACTCATTCTGTTTTTTTTTTTTTGATGGTTCTAACTGCTTTCAAAGCCATGGTAAATGAGACTTGCACAAGCTGGGATTTTTTTTAGATAGTTAGACAGAGCAAATTCGCTTTCATAAGCTTAGACTGAAGTTTGGGTTTTTATGGAACTTGGGTCTCAGTATGCCTCGCAGTTTTGCAACCTGTGTGTTTCTTGGTTTGTCTAGCTGTCTATTCCGTCCTCTTTTGTTCTTTTATCCACAGAAACAGGGAAGGGTAAATGTTCCCCTGTGGGAGATAGATATTGGGCTGTAGACTTATCCTTTGAGTCTTTGTTTGGATTTAAATGTGTGTGGGCGAGATGACTGCCCGGGTGGACCCACTTGGCGACAGGGAATGACACTTTTTGGAGGCCTTCAGTTGCCGTCTTGGTCATGGGTGGTCCTGGGCCTTGTCCTTATTAGCAGGACGTTGGCAGGCCTTCCTTCAGAGGCTGCGTTCAGGCAATCAGCCGGGGGGGAGTGAGAGACAGACCCAAGCTCCCCGCGGCCATGTTATGGGGGTGCT
Organism: Ascaphus truei; assembly: GCF_040206685.1. Lineage (NCBI taxonomy): Eukaryota > Metazoa > Chordata > Amphibia > Anura > Ascaphidae > Ascaphus > Ascaphus truei. The sequence continues at coordinate 105,518,732 of NC_134487.1, read as the reverse complement.
GGGGTAAGATGACCGCCACTCTACTCTTCGAGGGCCTCCCAGCCAACGCACCGGCCAGCAGCCGACAGCCATCTGCAGTGCCGGAGTGGGGATCCCAAACAGGCAGCTCCCCTCCACTTCGCAACCTGCCTCCAGCGCAGCGTACCGCTCCTCTTCAGATTTTTCTGACTTGCCACCAGCTGCGATTCTGTCTTTCAGATATCCGCCTCCCGCTCGCCCACCATGCTCACCTGCGATGGTGCCGGGGCCCTCCCAAGCACCACCAGTGGTCTGGGGTTGTTCAGTCTCGGGTTCTTCCCACTGGTTACGGATCGATTGGCAGGGCTCAGGTCAGTTGAGCCTCGTATGGCCAGCGGCCATCTTGGGTATCCCGTGGAACTGTGGCTGCTTGGATCTCTCCCAAAATCCTGTGGACCGGTGGCTCGTCCACAGGAGAGTCTCAGGATACGGCGACAGGTCGCTTTTATCATTATTAACCCAGTCCCCTGCAAATGAGGCTGGTATGCATCCTTAAATAGGCAATTTTGTGCCCAATTTTGCCTTCTTGTTGTGGAGCTGAGCCGACATGCGTCAGCTCAGCTCAGATTTTTGGCCACGCCCCCCGCTACTATCCATTTTCAACAAGTATTTGAGGATTAGTTACAATATCTCTGAAAGAAAGGCATTGTGACCCCTTCCAGGAGCTTCTCCAGTGGTTTTAGTTCAAAAGAAGAATGATAGACCAGAGAAAACTCAGTTACCTGACTGTGAAGGATGCCTGTCTACCCCGCTGTCAGGTCCTGAGGGACCTGCACCCACAACCTCAGCACTCAAAGGCAGTAGCTCTAGCAGTGAACTAAATAATCTACTGTGCTGGCCAGCTCCTCTGCTTTAGTAAGCTTCTAAGCTCTACCTGACCAGTCTGCTGCTGCTACACCTGTTAGCAATCAGCAGGGCCGCCGACAGCTTTCTCAGGGTCTCCATCTGGGGCCCCGGTTGTTGAGTGTGAGTGAGGTGGCTGCTCCCCCCCTTTTGGATACCCTGTGAGCCCTTCCTCCTCTCACACACTCCCCCCTCTGTGTCTCTTTTACTCTACCCCCTATCTCTCTCACTCTTCGCCCTCACTCCCTCACTAACTCACTCACTCCCCTCTCTCACTCAACCCCCCTCTCACTCACCCAGCCCATTCTCTCACTCCCACTCCCATCTTTACCTCATCCCTTTTCACTTCTGCCCCTCTCCTTTTTCTCTCTCACTACTCCCCCTACTCACAGACCGCCTGTAACATTGCTCGTCTCTGAATAGAAGCGGACCCGCAGGGCTGAGGTAGGGGTATAAGATCACTGACAAGAACAATGGGGATAGAGTCCTGTTAGAGTAGTCATGATCCAGGCCGAGGTCAAGGCAGGTGGCAAAGGTGCAAGTCCAGGTACAGGCTGGGGTCAAGGCAGGCAAAACAGGAGCGGTGGTTGGGGTAACAGGCTGAGGTCGGCAACAGTGAATCCAAAAGAACAGGGAGGGCTCAGAAACAGGGCAGGCTGAGGAATCAGAACACAAGGGGGCCAGGCACACAAGGAAATGCATACAATGCTCAGGCAGGGGCTTGGAGTCCCTGACTGCTATTTTAAGCCCTGGAACAGGTGCAGCCAATTTAGGAAGTTCAAGAAGAAGCTTGCCAGGAACCAAGACGGCCACAACAGCCAAGTAAGGACAAGCTCCAGCAAAACCCTTGACCGGAACCCTTACAGTATGCCCCCCTTCAGGAGAGACCTCCGGGCGATCAGAACCTGGCTTAAATCGGAGATATTGGTGACCTGTAATTATTGCGGTAATGTCTTAAACGGGTAGCAGGCCTCAGGCAAGACCGATTCTTAGTGAGTACCAGCACACGATGCGAGTCAGAATTCTTGGACTTGCAAAGTGGTAGCAAAGCTGGGGACTCAGGCACAGGCTGTATAAGCCCATCAGAAGGGTAAACGAAGAATGCAAATTGCTCCATAGTAGTTCCAGAGAACAGAGTTAGAAGCACAGTAGGTTGGTCAGAATCATTACGCAAAAGTTCCGGTGGAGCAACAATACAACTCCGACCAGCATGCAACTGTTCACGAAAATTCTCTGCCACTAGCTGAATCTGGTCACAGGACAGCATGGGCAAAGATTGGGGACCCAATGAAAGGCACAGACACAATCCTCCAAACAAGATCCAGTCCAGCCACACACCGCAACCCATCTGCAACAGTCGAGGTGATGAAGCAGCTCTCTGCCGTTGGACTGGCCAACAGCAGGAGGTCAGTACCAATGGGCAGGTGGGCCTCAGAAAGCATCATCCCAGATGCCAGGGAATCCGCTAGCAGCAAACCGATCCCAGATGCGGAAGCCCCGGAATTCGCCGTAGACACATCAGGCTCCGCAAGAAAATCAATGCGCAGGAAACCCGTCTCTGCAGTGGGGGCAACAGAATCAGCAGAGGAATCACCAGACCCCGAAAGGCAGCAAGAAAGAAGTACGCCCGTCTTCACAGCGGGTGCATAGGAAACAGGAATCAGGTACTGCAGGGAAATCTAAGAGGGGTGCGTCTGTCCCTGAAGTGGACGCCACAAAAATCAGCAAAGAGTACACCAGGCGGTGCGCAGGAATCATTGAGCAATAAATCCGTCTTTAAAGCGAGAGCGTTTGAATCAGTAAGGACAATAACAGGTACTGCAGGAAAGTCAGTAAGACATAAACTTGTCCTTGGAGTGGGAGTCCCAGACTCATGAAGTAGGAAAACCAGTCTTTGATGTAGGAATCTTAGAGTCAGTAATACGAACCTTAGACACGGCAGAAAAATCTGTGATATTTAAACAGGTCTTTTAAATGGGAGTCCAAGAGTCATCAATGGTTATAACAGGTACTTTAGAGGAATCAGTGAAAGGTATACTTGTCTCAGAAGTGGGAGTCTCAGAATTAATAATAAGTATATCAAGCACTACAGGGGAATCAGAGAAAGGCGAACCTGCTTTTATACAGTATCTAGGGCTATATAACTAGCAAGGGTTAAAGCAGGTACTGCAGGAGAGTCAGAGAAAGGGGGAATTGACTTTGAAACAGGATCCTTTGATTCAGTAATAAATGCATCAGACCCTGCAGGAGGATAGCAGAAAGGGAAACCAGACATTAAAGCAGGAGTCTTAGACTTAGTCATAGGTATACCAAACACTGCAGGGGAGTCAAAGAAAGGGGGCCTTTCCTTTGGTTGTAGGGCTTTAGAACTAGCAAGGGTTACAGCACTTACTGCTGAGAAAACAGGGAAAGGTGTACTTAACTTAGAAACAGGAGCCATGGAGACTTCTTCTGGCTCCTGGAATGCAAAACAAAAGGGGTACCCCAAGGGGGTTATGAGCAGGACTTGAAGCAGAGATTTGCCTGCTGAGGTACTGTAGCATAGCCGAGATGGTGCCCATCTTCCCTTCCAAGGTAACAAGTTGATTTGAGTGAGTCTCCAAGTGTTGGCCCCGGAGGGACAGCACCTTCCCTACCTCATGTTTGGCCTGAGGATTATGTAACGTTGCTCGTCTCTGAATAGGAAGCAGACCCGCGTGGCTGAGGTAGCGGTATAAGATCACCGACCAGAGCCAGGGGACAGAATCCTGCTAGAGTAGTCATGATCCAGGCAGAGGTCAAGGCAGGCGGCAAAAGTGCAAGTCCGGGTACAGGCTGGGGTCAAGGCAGGCGGCACAGGAGCAGTGGTCGAGGATATAGGGAATCCAAAAGAACAGGGAGGGCTCAGGAACAGGGCAAGCTCAGGAATCAGAACACAAGGAATCAGAACACAGAACACAGGAATGTACATAAGGAAATGCATACAATGCTCAGACAGGGGCTTGGCGTAACTGACTGCTATTTTAAGCCCTGGAACAGGTGCAGTCAATTTAGGAAGTTCAGGAAGAAGCTTGCCAGGAACGAAGACGGCCACAACAACTGGACCGGAACCCTTATACCGCCTCCTCTCTCTCACTCTGCCCCCTTTCTCTCACTGCTCCCTCTCTCTTCTCCCTCTCCCCCCCATGGGCCCTACCTGTGGAGCAGGGTGCGTAGTGTCCGTCCTTAGCCTACCCGGTGGAAGAGGGGGAACCACTTAGGTGGCCACAGAAGAAGCTTGTCCCGACTTCTGGCAAGGCCTAACTTCAAGGTTCGAACTGTTGTGGCGGGCCCCCAATCTGCTACTGGGACAGATGTCCCTGGACTCCCCCCTGTCAGTGGCTCTGGCAATCAGCCTGTTAGACATGCCCCTGCATTTCCTTTTAAAGCTCGCTGTTTCCTGCTTGCCACAACAATGTGGTTCAGCCATGTTGCTCTATCCTTGTTGCTTGTCTGTTCCTAACCTGTTTGACCTGCAGCCTGCCTGGACCTCAGCTTGCTCTGATCTCATTGTGTGCCTGCACCTCACCCTGACCTCAGCTTACTCTGACTTCGCTCCTGCCTGCAGGCTGCCCTGACTCCAGCTTGTTCTGACCTTGTTTCTGCCTCCTCCTTCACTCTACTCCCGGTCTACTCCTAGTGCCTCTTTCCTGAGGAGCAATAATAGAAATGGGCTGCTGTCTAAATTAAACTAAAAGTACTTAACTTAAACGTGGAGCCTTCTAAGTATGTATAGATCCAGTGATAAAAATAGCCCACTGCCAGAGTATGCTACCCGTACTACCATAAAGAACTGGGACGTTGGGTACAATAATATACAGTAGATCTACGTGAAGTTATTTGTCACGAGTCGGGTGACTGACATTACTCTATGACGTTATCTTGAGTGAACCCGGAAGTGTGGGAGGAACATCTGGCAGCGTATTGCAGGATGCCATGGTCTTCTACCCAGCATATGAGATTAGGATCAGTTTCTATCCTTTCTGTATGATTGATTGTATTCCTATATAGGGACACATCATTTCTGTTGTGGAAATGAGAATAGGAAAGCTGGTTTGATTAGCTCTTTCTATTATCCCTATCCATTTCCAATAAGATGTATTATGTATGAGGAATAATGGTGTGGTCTTTTTTCTTCTGTGAGGTGTGTACAATTTTACAATTGTAAAATATTTTTTCTTGCATTTTATTTTTTAGATTTATTCCATTTATGGGGCACTTCTGTTTTTTACCAGTTTTATTTGCAATGTAGCTCCGGTATAGCACATAAAAATGTTTTCCCGCTACGCCTTGAGTTTCCTGAGCCGAGCTTGTGCTTTTGGCAATATTTCGACCAAAATATCCGTGAGTTATCCGCGGTATAACCTGGGTTAACAATGGGCAGAATGCAGGCAGAAAATTGGCCTCGTCCGCAATACCGTCCGGAAACTCAAGTCGGCGCCCACGAGTTTTACTGTATATACTGTACACCTGTTTATATATGGAAACAAGTATAAAAAAAAGGGTGCCACATATAGCACTCGAGTATACTCAGATATACTATAAACATAGAAATGTTATTAATTTAAACGCACAAAAATGAACATATAAGTTAAAACAGTCCCTGACACTACCCTCAAGAGATACTACAAGTAGGGAAAAACTCTTGTCAAATAATAACATGCACAAGCCAATTACACATAAACCGTTCAACCTCACATGAATACATTTATTGGGACAGAGGGCTTGTAATAAGTCCTCTACCCAATGAGGCCGGCCAGTTTAAATACACACATACATAATATATATATATATATATATATATATATATATATATATATATAAATATATATATACTGTATATATATCATAGAAAAAGAACAAAAAGCACTCCGTAATAATAGTCACTGGTGTGGGTGTAGATCCTATAATGAAGAATAAACAATACGATACTGTTTGGAAACGAAATCAGCAGGCAGCAGTCCAGAATTGAACAAACAAGTGTATTGAAAAAATAAACACAAAACCAACGTTTCGGTCCACGAATGGGACCTTTGTCAAGGTGGTGCAGTTACAGGACAGAAGTGAACACATATATATATACCTCTAGAATACTCACAAATAACAGGTGCTGCCAATCAAGTTGATGTCAGATGCAGTGCTGACCTTGGGTAACCTCAAAGTGAGCACTCAGTACAAGTTGTACTTAGTAGATCAATGGGAAATATAGTGGAAGCCACTGCAGGGGGATTAAAGTTCACACAGTGGCTCCCAAGTCAAAAGTGGTGTGTGTAGGCTCCACATGTATGTGTGTGGCAGAAGCCATAGAGCTGAACTGTGGTCCCTATTGACATTGCTGCAGTGTCACTTGTGTGGCAAACAGAAAAAAAGCCCCAACCACAAATTGCATATGAGACCAAGGTCAGACATGCACTATTCCAACGTGCTAAGTGCAAAAATATAAATGTTAAAATGACGATGTAGAAGGCTGTTGGTCACTCGTGGACCTAGTATCAAATCCATGGCTGTTTCCGTGGACCCGGCACGTGGCCAATATAAATTGCCCTGGCATAAAGCTGTGGCAGAAGCGTCACAAGACCATTGCAATGGATACATAATATGTAGCCTGGGTATGGCATCTAATGACATTACTGATAAATGGGGCATTAACCACCTAAAAGGCCAAACATGATAATCGTTAATGCAAAACCTGCTCAATGTCCAAGAGCCTTAGTGTACAGTCCATAGTCCAATCCTTATCCGAAACGGGTATGTCCTGGTAGTTTGCCCATGTAAAATCCCTATGTGCAGAATAGGCGCCCTGTTGGTGAAAAACCTAGTAAACAGAGTGAAATAATGCCTACAATAATAAGCAAAGTTAACCATTGCAGCAGGGAAACCAGCGATGTGTGAATCCTCAGTCAGCACAGCCATACTCCTCTTGGGATGTAAAATCACCTATTACAAGCAGCTATGACATAGAAAAGCAACAGAGCATATATAAGAAACACATAGTGGGTAAATCCCTATGTGCAGAATAGGCGCCCTGTTGGTGAAAAACCTAGTAAACAGAGTGAAATAATGCCTAGTATAATAAGCAAAGTTAACCATTGCAGCAGGGAAACCAGCGATGTGTGAATCCTCAGTCATGCTCCTCTGGGGATGTTAAATCACCTATTACAAGCAGCTATGACATAGAAAAGCAACAGAGCATATACAAGAAACACATAGTTGGTAAACAAGTTGTGGGGATATAAAATGTCCTAGTGTCAACATGAAAAACTCTCAATCGGCTGGTTTAAAGGAAACAACTTAATTTGAAGTCTTCATTCAGACCCCGTGGACTGAGTGTGTCCAAGCTGTGGATAGTTCTTGCTTCCAACTGTAGTAGTGCCCGATTCCTATCACCACCTCTCGGGAATGCATGGACCTGGGCGATAGGCATACATCTCAGCGTTGCCAAGCTATGCTTTTTCTCTTTGAAATGCCGAGCCACTGGTTGCTGTGTAAGATCCTCATTGTCATCTGTTTCTGCTAGAGCTTTTCTGATTGCCGACTGGTGCAGACTTAGACGCTCTTTGAGCATGTGGATTGTTTTTCCAATGTAGTATAGTCCGCACGGGCATTTAATAAAATACACAACGAACTTGGAATCGCAGTTCAGGAACTCTTTGATCTTCAGACGATTTCCCTGATGTGGATGTGGATAAGTCTTGCCAAGAATCATGTACTGACAGTTAACGCATCCGCGACATTTGTAAACTCCTGCTGGCCTACCAAGCCAGGACTGTTTCTTTGCATACTTGGAAATCGGATCTGCCTGAGTCAAGAAATCACTCAAGTTCCGGCCTCTGCGGTAGCAGAAATGCGGAGGTTCCTTGAAGAAATGGCCGATATGCTGATCCCTGGGTAGAATGTGACAGTGTTTGAGGATGGTTTGTTTAATAAAGCCAGATGCTGTGGTGAATGTACTTTTGATGTTGAAACGGTTATCGTATGCTTTTTTGGGTTGCGGTTGTAGTAAAATTGACCTCTGTGTCAGTTTTGCTTTTTCCAAGGCTGTAGAGACCTCTAGAGGGTCGTATCCCCTATCCAGGAAGCATTTTCTCATTTCATCAAGAGCAAGTTCGAGTCTATTGCGATCACTTGTAATCCTAATTACCATCAAAAAATGGGGAAAAGGGAGGCCTTTTTTCATAGATGCTGGGTGGTGGCTGGATGATAGTAATAAAGTATTCCTATCTGTTACTTTTTTATAAATTCTCGTTGCCAATTTAGCATTGTGTTTATAGACTATTGTGTCTAAAAATGCCACCTCAGTTTACTGAAGTTCAGTGTGAAGCGTATAAGTGTAGGAATTTTATTAAGCATATCAACGAATGCCAATAATTGTATCTCTGAACCTGACCATAATAAAAACAGATCATCTATGTAGCGGAATAATCTAATAATATATTTGCTGAATTATGGATGTTGTAGAATATGCGTGTTTTCGTAAGAATCCATAAACAAATTCGCATAAGATGGGGCCATATTAGACCCCATCGCTGTGCCCATTAATTGCAAATAGAAATTAGTTTCAAATTTGAAATAGAAAAGGGGAAGGGGAAACACAAAATGAATGTGCCCCCAAAAGAATTCACTTAAATGCACACCACCCAAGTGTAAAAATTAACTTTTAATAAATCCTTAAAACATATATTACCAAAGTAACGTGTGATGTGAATTAAAAATGTATTAAATCATAGCTATCAAGCAATCGTGTCGTAAGTTATTCATACTATCCCAGTACCAGTTGATAGGATGGGATGTTAAAGACAGGGGATGCTATGAGTAGGGTATTAACCCCTCTGGGGCAACGATGAGACCAATTGTAGAGTTGTGTATAAATATATTCAGGTAGGTGGCCACAGGATTTAATATCCTATTACTGCTAAATATAGCTCCCTTGCACATTAACATAGAGATTAGTCTGAACAATAACGCTGGCATGTGATAGTATAATAGCTGTATTATAGATCTTCCAAACACAGCGGTGCTGGCTTGAATACACAGCAATTTGATGTAAAGACACCTCACATAAGGTGCAAGGATAGCAGGCTCACTGACCATAAATTGATTAATAAATGGTTAACTCATATGGTCTTCACAGTTACACCCAGGATACTGCAAACACTACATTAAAAACAGCTCCAAGTAGGAGACTGACAACATTGCGCGTCCAACGCGCGTTTCCCTCCAGCAAAGGAGCTTCTTCAGGGACAAGTATTACTGGGGGAATGAGGTCTAAACCCTTTTATACCCTTGCAGCACCCTAATTACAAAATCAATGAATAACAGCTGTTGCACATGCGCACTACAGTCTCCTCCAAACTAACTCAGAAAACTACTCAGAAGTTGATAAACACAGTTTTATTTAAAAACCGCAGTGTTGTGCCTTCATTTAACCTTATTCACGTTGTTTTCCGTTCGTTTTTAAAGCTTATAAAGCCTCAAAACATCCGCGCCGAGTCAAATATCTAATGCGCATGCGCGGGAACTTTAAACCCGGTCTGGGAGTCCATACATACATACTGCGCATGCGCGGGACCTTAGGAATAATTCAGATCGATTGTGTCCACTGCGCATGCGTGGGGACTTAGGAAATATTCCAATCGTTTCCTATGCTCATGACGCTTGCGCGGCAACCTGGAGACAGCATCGAATGGCATAGACGCAGACTGCGCATGCGCGAGGACTTAGGAATAATTCCATTGGCGCCTGTATTCATTGCGCATGCATAGGGACTTAGAAATATTTCCATTACGGTCTATTGTGGTCTATATGGATAGCGCATGCGTGGGGACTTAGTGAATTTTCGCGAATTCTGCCTGATGGTATGGCGCATGCGCGGGGACTCTAAATTTATTGCAGAGACTCCCTAGGTTCAGCGATCGTGCATGGGGTCTTAGACATTGTCTAATCTATACCCCAATGGACCTAGGGACAATGTTATATGCTGCATGACCAGGTGCAAGTATATAGTGAGCAGGGATGGACTGGTGCTGACAAACAGTCTCAGACCTGCTGATGGCACAGAGATAGTATTATATATAACAAATATGCCGGGTGCTGAGAGAAAAGGGGGGGGGGAGGGGGGGAGGAGGGGGGAGGAGGGGGAAAGGGTATAAGACCTGTATTACACATTTATATTATCCGGTGATTATACCAATAAAAATGATTCTATACAATCCACCATAAATGTAGTTTATTGAGCAATGTGTCGGCTTGAAATGCAGTGATTGATAAATAGATTTAACAATATTTGAAACGTAAATGTATATATGTACAGAATTAATTGTCAATAATTGTCATATATGGCACATATACGCACATTACACGAACACTAAGCCCACTGTTGGGCGTAGGACTTTAATAATATTGTCACTAGTCTAAATAATAATAATAATATTGAAATATTATAATCTATTAAATCAATACCGAAAGCTGGAAATTTTCATAGTGGACAATGGAAAAGACGTAGCAGGATGTCGGAGAGACCAGTGAACTATATATTCACAGTGTGTAGTAGATGGATATTTATGTCCAGACGAACAATCCCCAAATCAAATAAAGGGCGTGAAAGTGAACCCCTCATTAAGGCCATTTGGACTCCTGGTTTTTAATTTATAAATCCATTCTGCTTCGATACGAAGCAAGGATTGGTCAATATTACCGCCTCTCATGGGACATTTCAATTGATAAATGCCCATGAATTTAATTACACTCGTGTCGCTATTATGACATTGTGAGACGTGTCTAGCAACCGATGTCTCTGCAGAGTGTTTGATGGAATTAATGTGTTCAAGAACACGTCTGCGTAATTGTCTAGTTGTTTTTCCAACGTATCTCTTACCACATTGACATGTGATAAGATAGATAACGTTGGTAGAACGACAATTGATGAGGCTATCCACGCAAAATTGTGAAGTGTTGTCATGATTAGCGAATGTTTTGCCAACGTTGATATGCTGGCACGCTTTACAACCCTGGCAGCGGTATTTATACACAACTCTACAATTGGTCTCATCGTTGCCCCAGAGGGGTTAATACCCTACTCATAGCATTCCCTGTCTTTAACATCCCATCCTATCAACTGGTACTGGGATAGTATGAATAACTTACGACACGATTGCTTGATAGCTATGATTTAATACATTTTTAATTCACATCACACGTTACTTTGGTAATATATGTTTTAAGGATTTATTAAAAGTTAATTTTTACACTTGGGTGGTGTGCATTTAAGTGAATTCTTTTGGGGGCACATTCATTTTGTGTTTCCCCTTCCCCTTTTCTGATTCACTTTCAGTTCACAGTTTGCACCCACCTTTTGATTACCTCACCTATGAATATAAATACTTCATTCAATTAGTATGGTCCTGTGATCACTCTCCACTCTTTGATGTTTCGTCAAATTTGAAATAGTTTTTATGTAGAATAACATCCATCAATAGAAACAAAAAATCAGAGGTCGGGCCTGTGTATGCTCCAGAACTCAGGAGATGTTCTTTACTTGCTTGCATGCCGTCTGCATGATTGATGTTAGAGTATAAACTTGCTACATCCATGGTTGCCAAAATGATATCATCAGAAATATCTTAAAAAGTGTCCAATTGGTTGATAAAGTCAGTAGTGTCTTTGACATATGTTTTCATTTTGGCAACAATGGGCTGTAGGAACAAATCGACATATTGCGATAGAGGATGAGTTAAAGAGCCATGGGCAGATATAATTGGTCTGCCAGAGTGTGATGTAGTAGATTTATGGATTTTGGGCAATATGTAAATAACCAGTATGATAGGATGAGATTGTTTCAGAAACTTATTTGTCTCTTCAGCGATCCATCTATTGCTTAAACCAAGGTCAATTATGCTGTCTATCTCTCTTTTGTAGCCAATTGTGGGGTCTGTGGAGAGAAGTTTGTATTGAGTATCAACTCTTAACTGTTTATCAATTTCTTGTTTATAATAGGTATAGGGCATTACTACTACAAAACCCCCCTTATCAGCTGATCTGATGATTTTTCGGTGTTGGCACTGAGAGTTTTAAGTGCATTATGTTCCTCTCTACTGAGGCTGGTTTTATAGCCTCGCAATTTATCTCTAGTATCAGTTTCAATTAAATGCATGAAGGTTTGAATGCTGTGATTATGAGTCTGGGGGTCAAAAGTGCTGCGCGGTTTAAACATGTTAATTTTGTCTTGTGATTCAGTGTCGGTCCCAGCAACTGGTGTCCTGCTGAAAAAGTCTTTCAACTTAAGTTGGTGATTTTATCGGTATAGGTCAACTTCTCACTCAAACGGATTTTGTTTGAAAGGGGGGACAAAGGAGAGACCGTTGCTTAATAGGCTTAATTCAGCAGGTTGCAAAGTGTAACTAGACATGTTGTAAACTACACTACCCTGACCTAGACCTTGTTTTTGTTCGTGCCCCTGGATGCTATTTGTCTTAGTGGGTATCTTGCGCTTCCGTCCACCACGCCTGGTTTTGTGCCTTGTATTGTGGGTTTGGAGAGGGGAGGGGGGGGGTTTCCCTTGTCCTAAAAAAGAAGACCCTGTGGGAATGTGTTCCTGACTGTCTGATTGGTCTGTATCACTGGTGTTACAAGTACCACTAGTGGCAAGGGACTTTTTGTTCTTTGTAAAGTATCTCCTTTGCTTGCCTCTCTGCTGTCTAGAGTCCCCAATCCCTAACAGCCACCGATAGACTCGTCTATCTAGGTAATCAGTCTTAACCACTTTGAGTTTTTCTCTTTTATATTTAATTAGGTTCTCCCTGTATGTATCTATGGTGTTCTGTATTTTATCCTGCCAGTCCGTTGATGTATCAGAGTCTAGCGTAACACCTTGCTCCTTAGTGATAATGTCAATGTTATTCCTGATTTTGAAAAGTTCTTTACTTGATAGTTCTATAACAAGGATCATCAAGTCAAATGAATATTTATTCAGGATACCGATCCATTTTTTACAAAATGGGGGGTCACCTCGGCCAATCGTGGGTTGATTATTAACCCTGAAACCCCTAGGTATGAGGCCCTCTTTGTGGTAATGAGACAGTGTTACGCCATGTAGATAAAAATCAACCTCCATTTTCTTCAATTTCATAAGGTCATTATATATATCTGCTGGCTTGTCCTAGTATCAAATCCGTGGCTGTTTACGTGGACCCGGCACGTGGCCAATATAAACTGCCCTGGCATAAAGCTATGGCAGAAGTGTCACAAGGCCATTGCAATGGATACATAATATGTAGCCTGGGTATGGCATCTCCACAGACCCCACAATTGGCTGCAAAAGAGAGATAGACAGCATAATTGACCTTGGTTTAAGCAATAGGCAAAAGAGAGATAGACAGCATAATTGACCTTGGTTTAAGCAATAGATGGATCTCTGAACAAACAAGTAAGTTTCTGAAACAATCTCATCCTATCATACCAGTTATTTACATATTGCCCAAAATCCATAAATCTACTACATCACCCCCTGGCAGACCAATTATATCTGCCCGTGGCTCTTTAACTCATCCTCTATCGCAATATGTCATTTTTTTCCTACAGTCCATGGTTGCCAAAATGAAAACATATGTCAAAGACACTACTGACTTTATCAACCAATTGGACACTTTTTCAGTTATTTCTGATGATATCATTTTGGCAACCGTGGATGTAGCAAATTTATGCTCTAACATCAATCATGCAGACGGCATGCAAGCAAGTAAAGAACATCTCCTGAGTTCTGGAGCATACACAGGCCCGACCTCTGATTTTTTGCTTCTATTGATGGATGTTATTCTACATAAAAACTATTTCAAATTTGAAACTTTTTTCTATTTGCAATTAATGGGCACAGCGATGGGGTCTAATATGGCCCCATCGTATGTGAATTTGTTTATTGATTCTTACGAAAACACGCATATTGTACAACATCCATTATTCAGCAAATATATTATTAGATTATTCCGCTAAATAGCTGATCTGTTTTTATTATGGTCAGGTTCATAGACACAATTATTGGCATTCGTTGATATGCTTAATAAAATTCCTACACTTATACGCTTCACACTGAACTTCAGTAAAACTGAGGTGGCATTTTTAGACACAATAGTCTATAAACACAATGCTAAATTGGCAACGAGAATTTATAGAAAAGTAACAGATAGGAATACTTTATTACTATCATCCAGCCACCACCCAGCATCTATGAAAAAAGGCCTCCCTTTTTCCTAATTCCTGAGGGTTATTAGGATTACAAGTGATCACGATAGACTCGAACTTGCTCATGATGAAATGAGAAAATGCTTCCTGGATAGGGGATACGACCCTCTGGAGGTCTCTACGGCCTTGAAAAAAGCAAAACTGACACAGAGGTCAATTTTACTACAACCGCAACCCAAAAAAGCATAGGATAACCGTTTCAACATCAAAAGTACATTCACCACAGCATCTGGCTTTATTAAACAAACCATCCTCAAACACAGTCACATTAAATCCAGGGATCAGCATATCGGCCATTTCTTCAAGGAACCTCCGTGTTTCTGCTACCGCAGAGACCGGAACTTGAGTGATTTCTTGACTCAGGCAGATCCGATTTCCAAGTATGCAAAGAAATAGTCCTGGCTTGGTAGGCCAGCAGGAGTTTACAAATGTCGCGGATGCATTAACTGTCAGTACATGATTCTTGGCAAGACTTATCCGCATCCACATCAGGGAAATCGTCTGAAGATCAAAGAGTTCCTGAACTGCGATTCCAAGTTCGTTGTGTATTTTATTAAATGCCCTTGCGGACTATACTACATTGGAAAAACTATCCGCATGCTCAAAGAGCGTCTAAGTCTGCACCGGTTGGCAATCAGAAAAGCTGTAGCAGAAACAGATGACAATGAGGATCTTACACAGCAACCAGTGGCTCGGCATTTCAAAGAGAAAAAGCATAGCTTGGCAACGCTGAGATGTATGCCTATCGCCCAGGTCCATGCATTCCTGAGAGGTGGTGATAGGAATCGGGCACTACTACAGTTGGAAGCAAGAACTATCCACAGCTTGGACACACTCAGTCCACGGGGTCTGAATGAAGACTTCAAATTAAGTTGTTTCCTTTAAACCAGCCGATTGAGGGTTTTTCATGTTGACTCTAGGAGATTTTATATCCCCACAACTTGTTTACCAACTATGGGGTCTATGCACTAAGCAGCGAAAAATGCATTTGGCAGTTTTTGAACTAGCCATGTTTTTGGCGTGTTAAACTCGCTGTATGCTGTAAGGGCCGAATCCCTGGCGAATGAATGCGCCAGCACCATTTGATTAAATGGCGAGTAACCGGTGGCGAGACGGCTGCCTGGCGAGAAGCTGCCGAGAAGCCGTCCCCTGCCGAGATATGTCTGCAGCAGAGAGAGATCCGCCGCTCTCTCTGCGCAAAAATCGGCACATTAAAAATGGTTTATTAAATCATTTTTATTCATAGTGTACATGTGCAGGGGGTCTCCGGAGCTGAACCGCATTGGTTTCAGGTCCGGGGACCCCCTGCTTCCCGAGATACAGGCCCCCTTATGAGGTGCGGTATCCCACTGCATTTAAATGTCCCGATCACGTGACCGTGGAATGTAAACAAAGCAGAGGGATACCGGCACCCACTAAAGGGACCTGTATCTCGGGAAGCAGGGGGTCCCCGGACCTAAAACCAAAGCGGTTCAGCTCCGGAGACCCTCTGCACATCTACACTATGAATAAAACACACATATCAATACACAATCATTCCTTACCTTTGCGGCTATCTGCTATGGTAACGAAGCAGCATGAATATATTTTTAATAATACTGTACAGTGAGCAGGGGGTCCCCTGAGCTGAACTGCATTGCTTTGTGGACCAGGGACCCCTGCTTCCCGAGTTACAGGCCCCGGTATGTGTCATTGGGTGGGCAGTGTCACCACCATTTTTATAGCGTCCCATACGCTACGTGCCCGCTATAAAGATGGCGTCGACACTGTAACCGATGCTCCAATCCGGGGCCTGTAACTTGGGAAGCAGGGGGTCTCTGAGCCAGAAATCAATGCGGTTCAGCTCAGGGGACCCCCTGCTCCCGCACAATATTATTAAAATACATTAATGCTGCTTCATTACCATAGCGGATAGCCGCTAAGGCAATGAAGGGGTTAACGCATAATAGCATGTTTATTGGGGACAAGTGCCCCCACTAAACATTGCAATACACAACATACAATACAGTAATGGGCAAAATTACTATTATCCACAAATGGATAATAGTGCAGTTGTCCATTTAAAATACATAAATAACAATAAATACATTAAATACATATAGCACTCATCCATGTCCGGCTGCCACGATGAAGGCCATCCTCATTTTCATCTTGCTAATGCCCCATCCGCTTCTGCAAAACAGAAACAAGAATAAAAACATCCAATGTAATGTCCCCTAACCCCTTAATCACCATAGCGGTTTTTAACCGCTACAGTCATTAAGGGGTTAACCCACCCCCACCCACCACTCGGGAGGCATACATACCCTCCACCAATAACCCCCCACCCCGTGATGCCTAACCACCCTCACCCACTACCCACAAGTGAGGCCTACCCACATACCCTTGGGGCCAATACCCCCTCCCCCCACCCCAACACATACAGTATAATAATGTGCCAAATAACTATTATCCAGATAGGGATAATAGATTATTTGGCCATTATTAAACACATTAACTAGCATAGTAAAATAAAGAAACTTCTACTGACCTCATCAATAAGAAGGCCCCGTCGCCAGCATAAGCCTTGTTGTTCGTTGCCAAAATAATACATAGCCAATACATTGCAATTACATTCACATATCAATGAACCCCTTAATCACCTTATCGGATACTAACCGCAAAGGTAATTAAGGGGTTAAGCCACCCTGGCCCGATACCCACCCTTCACACATTCTTTTGTACAGTGGCTTCATCATGCAAAATAAATAAAAACAAAACAAAATACAATATATATATATATATATATATATATATATATATATATATATATATATATATATATATATATATACATACATACATATACATGATGAACTAATATACAAATAATTGTCTCAGGGTTAACAAAAACATGCGTAAATAAAAATACCACTTCTCTATTACATCCACAATGACATACAATGCTATTTCCTAAACAAATCAAATGTAATCATCCAATCTAAAGCATCAAATGCCAATTCAAAGCCTCAAATGCCACTCAACTCATTGCATTTACATTCTATACATCATGCATTAAATCTAAGCAACATGTAGATGCTGCAAATCAATGTTAACATACAATATTCCAAAGAAAATAGCATTACATCAAAAAAAGTATACAATGCAATCCAATAAAGTCACCATCACTCAATTTGCATACATTAATTACATCCCAAAACAATTAAAATAGCATCCATACCAATTACACAATTAACTATAGCAACCGTTAAAGAGAACAAGTTACCATCATACAAAATAGAAGGACACCAAAAAGAAAAATATACAAAAGCAAGTCTCACCATGACCTAAAGTACAGCATACAAGCCCAAAAATTACATCTAGCTAATTATAAAATACATTTAACACACATCTATGCATAGCAGCATAGCCAAAATCATTTAAATTAGTGCAAAGCAAGCTTTTCCAACACAATCATTTCTTACCCTGTATGTATATATCTCTCTAGACATACATACATAAATACATACAGTGGCAAGAAATGATGTACCCAAAAAAAAACAACACATGTAAAAAGCAAGAAAAAAACAAGTTACATAAAATACATTTCTTTTCTTCACTTACCATTACTTTACCCACTCACCGACTCCCGTTGAACAGCTTACTCGCGAACCAATCCACGAACAGGAACCCATAAAATAACAAACCAGAAAATAATAAACATTAAAATAATAAAATAAAACAATCCACGGGTCTTGTAGTTGTAATCCATCTTCATCTGTATTCTTTCTTTCAGCTGCGGCTCTCTTCCGGGGTCTTCTTACCGTCTGCTGCCACGCCTGTGTCTTCTTCTTCTTTAGGAGGTCCTTCCTCCTCGGCGTCTGGCTTCAAAATGAGACGACATAGGCTTTTAAAGGCCTATGACGTCACATTTTCGTTATGGTTTCCACGGCCCTGATTGGGCCGTGAAAACCATGTGCTCTGGCCGATAAAAAAAAAAATGATGACGTCACTTAAAGGCAATGAAAGCACAGCCAATCAGAATGGCTTTGCTTCAATTGCCTTTAAGATGACGTCATTAAAAGAAACATGGCCGGCCTCACATGGTACGGTAGCCAATCAGAGCGTGGGAACTCCATCCCAACTCTGATCGCATAGTATACTTTTTTTGATGTAATGCTATTTTCTTTGGAATATTGTATGGTTAACATTGATTTGCAGCGTCTAGATGTTGCTTAGATTTAATGCATCATGTATAGAATGTAAATGCAATGTTTTGAGTGACATTTAAGGCTTTGAATTGGCATTTGATGCTTTAGATTGGATGATTACATTTGATTTGTTTAGGAAATAGCATTTTA
This sequence comes from Ascaphus truei, assembly GCF_040206685.1. Taxonomy (NCBI): domain Eukaryota; kingdom Metazoa; phylum Chordata; class Amphibia; order Anura; family Ascaphidae; genus Ascaphus; species Ascaphus truei. Next base: position 105,500,280 of record NC_134487.1, on the reverse strand, counting down.
TTTCATTGTGGATGTAATAGAGAAGTGGTATTTTTATTTAAGCATGTTTTTGTTAACCCTGAGACATTTATTTGTATATTGGTTCATCATGTGTGTAGTATATATATATATTGTATTTAAAAAATGAAGGGTGGGTATCGGGCCAGGGTAGCTTAACCCCTTAATTACCTTTGCGGTTAGAATCCGATAAGGTGAATAAGGGGTTCATTGATATGTGAATGTAATTGCAATGTATTGGCTATGTATTATTTTGGCAACGCACTACAAGGATTATGCTGGCGACGGGGCCTTCTTATTGATGAGGTCAGTAGAAGTCTTTATTTTACTATGCTAGTTAATGTGTTTAATAATGGCCAAAATCTATTATCCCTATCTGGATAATAGTTATTTGGCACATTATTGTACTGTATGTGTTGGGGTGGGGGGAGGGGGTATTGGCCCCAAGGGTATGTGGGTAGGCCTCCCTTGTGGGTAGTGGGTGAGGGTGGTTAGGCATCACGGGGTGGGGGGTTATTGGTGGAGGGTATATAGGCGTCCCGAGTGGTGGGTGAGGGTGGGTTAACCCCTTAATGACTGTAGCGGTTAATAACCGCTATGGTGATTAAGGGGTTAGGGGACATTACATGGGATGTTTTTATTCTTGTTTCTGTTTTGCAGAAGCGGATGGGGCATGGGCAGGATGAAGATGAGGATGGCCTTCATCGTGACAGCCGGACAAGGGTTAGTGCTATATGTATTTAATGAATTTATTGTTCGTTATGAAATTTTAAATGGGCACATTCACTATTATCCATTTGTGGATAATAGTAATTGTGCCCATTACTATACTGTAAGTTAGGGGGGTATAGGGGTTGTCGGGGTAATATATATATATATATATATATATATATATATATATATATATATATATATATATATATATATATATATATATATATATATATGCAAATATAGCTGTATGCTCATCTGCATGTCTTAGGCAGGTCTGCAACCCCACCTTTCCCCATTATCACCCAGCATACAGCACTTCCACTGCAGCAAGGGATTCTGGGAAATGACATGCAAATGAGCACACAGTGTCACTTTTTGCCTCAATAACCATTTTTAACATGGTTCCCTATAGGCTTAAGCTTGCTGCATGGTCACAGCTTCGAGCACAGCCAGGGTTAAGGTGCATACCCAGAAAACCACCCACAGACAGCTGTTTCGACCTTGATGGGTCTCATCAGTGTGGGGTTGATTTTACTGGGAATGCAAGAGAGGCTTATGGGATAGGCCAAACCATAATACTGAGTTAAGTTATGGTGAGTAAAAAAGTGACAAAAACCCTCCACAGGAAAGCAAATATGCAAATATAGCTGTATGCTCATCTGCATGTCTTAGGCAGGTCTGCAACCCCGCCTTTCCCCATTATCACCCAGCATACAGCACTTCCACTGCAGCAAGGGATTCTGGGAAATGACATGCAAATGAGCACACAGTGTCACTTTTTGCCTCAATAACCATTTTTAACATGGTTCCCTATAGGCTTAAGCTTGCTGCATGGTCACAGCTTCGAGCACAGCCAGGGTTAAGGTGCATACCCAGAAAACCACCCACAGACAGCTTTTTTTTTTTTTGTAGCCCGGGTGGTGAAAAAGTGATTCCACCTCAAAAACCGTGCTCGTGGTCAAGTGAGACCAGGTGCTCAAAACTTGTGACAAAGTCCGCTCCGGAGAGTAGGCCAGTCCGTGCCATAAGCAGTCCTCTCCAGCCGAGGCCTTGGAGTCCTGCTGTTACATCGACGTCGTCATCCGAGGAATCCGACGTCCATCCTGTTCCCTCCTAGTGCAGCTGACGCCGCAGGAGGGTCCAAGTCTTTAGGGTGTTCGGCTGACGCCTACTAACCCACCGCAATCTTCCCCCGAAGGGATGGCGACTACTAGCCAGCACTACAGTCTTTGCTCTCCGGAGAGAGGGGTGACGATAACCCGACAAACGAAACATCAAAAATCCATAGTGCGAGTGCTCCGGTGCTCTGTGCAATGCAGTGCAGGAGGTGCTCAAACGTACAACACAAAAAGGGTGTGCACAAGTGCACGCCTGGCCCTTTGCAAGGCCAGGCGGTGTCAAAAATAATTGGCTTGTCCCCTCAGCGGAAGGCAATAAGGGGGGCCAAAGTGCAGGAAAAATAGGGGACGGTGCAAAAAAATCTGTGCAGATCAAGTGCTCATAAGTGGAGGCCGGACGCCAAAACGACCAACCACAGTGCGGCAAGTGATACTCCACCAGGTTATCCAGGCCTGGGGTGCAAGATTAAAAAGCCCGGGCTACTTTGCATCCGCTGCCTCAGCCCATGACCAGACCAAGTGATGCAAATAGGGCCATCCTTCACAGGACAGACCCTACACTTGATCTTAGCCAAAAGGCCGAGAAGCGATGACAGCTGTTTCGACCTTGATGGGTCTCATCAGTGTGGGGTTGATTTTACTGGGAATGCAAGAGAGGCTTATGGGATAGGCCAAACCATAATACTGAGTTAAGTTATGGTGAGTAAAAAAAGTGACAAAAACCCTCCACAGGAAAGCAAATATGCAAATATAGCTGTATGCTCATCTGCATGTCTTAGGCAGGTCTGCAACCCCGCCTTTCCCCATTATCACCCAGCATACAGCACTTCCACTGCAGCAAGGGATTCTGGGAAATGACATGCAAATGAGCACACAGTGTCACTTTTTGCCTCAATAACCATTTTTAACATGGTTCCCTATAGGCTTAAGCTTGCTGCATGGTCACAGCTTCGAGCACAGCCAGGGTTAAGGTGCATACCCAGAAAACCACCCACAGACAGCTGTTTCGACCTTGATGGGTCTCATCAGTGTGGGGTTGATTTTACTGGGAATACAAGAGAGGCTTATGGGATAGGCCAAACCATAATACTGAGTTAAGTTATGGTGAGTAAAAAAAGTGACAAAAACCCTCCACAGGAAAGCAAATATGCAAATATAGCTGTATGCTCATCTGCATGTCTTAGGCAGGTCTGCAACCCCGCCTTTCCCCATTATCACCCAGCATACAGCACTTCCACTGCAGCAAGGGATTCTGGGGAATGACATGCAAATGAGCACACAGTGTCACTTTTTGCCTCAATAACCATTTTTAACATGGTTCCCTATAGGCTTAAGCTTGCTGCATGGTCACAGCTTCGAGCACAGCCAGGGTTAAGGTGCATACCCAGAAAACCACCCACAGACAGCTTTTTTTTTTTTTTTCCTCCCGAGAGGATCCACCCTCTCGCTCATCAGATCCCAGTCCACTTCAGTGGATAGGGAGCTTGCCCTTGGACTGTCCAACCGAAGTCAGACCCGCCCTCGGTGCCCAGTTTCCCTGGAGGTTTCAGCCCGAAAGCCTAGGTCTCCAGGGACATTGATGCCTTCCTCCGTTAGGATTCAGGACATCCGTCTCTTCCTCCCTCTGGCCCGAGGCCCGCAAGGGAGTTCACATCATATCCCCTCTTTCGAGGGTTGTGCGGGTGCACTCCAGCCCCGAAGGGCTGGTTGTTCGAATGCCATCCCCCCTTAGCCCGAAGGCTCAGGGGTTCTGTGGTCCTGGGCCTGGACACCACCTCTCAACTAGCTAGAGGGCCAAATGCTTGCCACAGACCTTTCCTACTGGAGCCCATGTAGGATAGTACTGCATTTGGTCATAGCTGTGCAGGTCGAGAGGAGCACTCATCTCGCTTGATCTTAGCCAAAAGGCCGAGAAGCAATCACGACAGCTTTTTTTTTTTTTTTTTTTTTCCTCCCGAGAGGGTCCACCCTCTCGTTCATCGGATCCCAGTCCACTTCAGTGGATAGGGAGCTTGCCCTTGGACTGTCCAACCGAAGTCAGACCCGCCCTCGGTGCCCAGTTTCCCTGGAGGTTTCAGCCCGAAAGCCTAGGTCTCCAGGGACATTGATGCCTTCCTCCGTTAGGATTCAGGACATCCGTCTCTTCCTCCCTCTGGCCCGAGGCCCGCAAGGGAGTTCACATCATATCCCCTCTTTCGAGGGTTGTGCGGGTGCACCCCAGCCCCGAAGGGCTGGTTGTTCGAATGCCATCCCCCCTTAGCCCGAAGGCTCAGGGGTTCTGTGGTCCTGGGCCTGGACACCACCTCTCAACTAGCTAGAGGGCCAAATGCTTGCCACAGACCTTTCCTACTGGAGCCCATGTAGGATAGTACTGCATTTGGTCATAGCTGTGCAGGTCGAGAGGAGCACTCATCTCGCTTGATCTTAGCCAAAAGGCCGAGAAGCGATCACGACAGCTGTTTTGACCATAATGGGTCTCATCAGTGTGGGGTTGATTTTACTGGGAATGCAAGAGACGCTTATGGGATAGGCCAAACCATAATACTGAGTTAAGTTATGGTGAGTAAAAAAAGTGACAAAAACCCTCCACAGGAAAGCAAATATGCAAATATAGCTGTATGCTCATCTGCATGTCTTAGGCAGGTCTGCAACCCCGCCTTTCCCCATTATCACCCAGCATACAGCACTACCACTGCAGCATGGGATTCTGGGAAATGACATGCAAATGAGCACACAGTGTCACTTTTTGCCTCAATAACCATTTTTAACATGGTTCCCTATAGGCTTAAGCTTGCTGCATGGTCACAGCTTCGAGCACAGCCAGGGTTAAGGTGCATACCCAGAAAACCACCCACAGACAGCTGTTTCGACCTTGATGGGTCTCATATATATTTAGTGTGGGGCTGTTGTGTGTGTTTTATTGTTATTTTTATTGTGGGTAGCGGGGGTGGATGAAGTGGGTATTAGACCCAACGGTGGTTTGTTTAGGGCTTGCGGGTGGGCAGCGGGAGGGCTGAACCCCTTCATGACCGTAGCGGTATTAACCGCTACGGTCGTGAAGGGGTTAAGCGCACCCGCAACCCCCCCGCAAGCCCTAAACAAACAAGGGCAAAATACCCCCTTCACCCATCCCCGCTAGCCACAATAAACCTGGCACGGCGGCTTAACCCCTTCATTGCCTTAGCGGTTAGCCGCTAAGGTAATGAAGTGGCCTTTAAATGCATGTTTCCTGCCTCGGATGCATGCCGGGAGGCTCCGGTGCTGGTATTAATGGTATCAGCTCAGGAGACCCCCGGCATGAATCCCTGCCAGGAAAAAGGCCAGAATTTTTTCTAAGTGCCGATCCGCCGCTCATCAGCAGCCTCTCACCATCAACTTGCCTACTTTTTTTGGCGTGCCTGATTCGGCATAAAAACGCCATTCTAGAGTGGCGAATAGCGGTGCAAAGCTACCCGCCACTACTATAATACAGCGTGGCGGAAAATATGTCTATTTGAGGCGAAAAGTGCCTTCTCGCCTCGCCAATGGCGGAAAAAAAAACCGCCAAACACATTGGTGTTTTTTTTTGATTCTGGCCACGTTTTCGCCCCTTACTGAATAGGGGTAGGCATTTTTGGCGTGAAACGGGTGAGAAGTGCCTTTCCGCCGCTTACTGCATGACCCCCTTTGTGTTTCTTGTATATGCTCTGTTGCTTTTCTATGTCATAGCTGCTTGTAATAGGTGATTTTACATTCCCCGAGGAGCATGACAGCGCTGACTGAGGATTCACACATCGCTGGTTTCCCTGCTGCAATGGTTAACTTTGCTTATTATAGTAGGCATTATTTCACTCTGTTTACTAGGTTTTTCACCAACAGGGCGCCTATTCTGCACATAGGGATTTTCCATGGGCAAACCACCAGGACATACCCGTTTCGGATAAGGATTGGACTATGGACTGTACACTAAGGCTCTTGGACATTGAGCAGGTTTTGCATTAACGATTATCATGTTTTGCCTTTAAGGTGGTTAATGCCCCATTCATCAGTAATGTGATTAGATGCCATACCCAGGCTACATATTATGTATCCATTGCAATGGTCTTGTGACGCTTCTGCCACAGCTTTATGCCAGGGCAGTTTATATTGGCCACGTGCCAGGTCCACGGAAACAGCCACGGATTTGATACTGGGTCCACGAGTGACCAACAGCCTTCCACATCGTCATTTTAACATTTATATTTTTGCACTTAGCACGTTGGAATATTGATTTTTGTATGACAGTGCATGTCTGACCTTGGCCTCATATGCAATTTGTGGTTGGGGCTTTTTTTCTGTTTGCCACATAAGTGACACTGCAGCAATGTGAATAGAGACCACAGTTCAGCTCTATGGCTTCTGCCACACACATACATGTGGAGCCTACACACACCACTTTGGGCTTGGGAGCCACTGTGTGAACTTTAATCCCCCTGCATTGGCTTCCACTATATTTCCTATTGATCTACTAAGTACACATTGTACTGAGTGCTCACTTTGAGGTTACCAAAGGTCAGCACTGCATCTGACATCACGCTGTGCAATCAACTTGATTTGCAGCACCTGTTATTTGTGAGTATTCTAGGGGTATATATATGTCTGTCCTGTAACTGCACCACCTTGACAAAGGTCCCATTCGTGGACCGAAACGTTGGTTTTGTGTTTATTTTTTCAATACACTTGTTTGTTCAATTCTGGACTGCTGCCTGCTGATTTCGTTTCCAAACGCTATCGTATTGCATATATATATATATATAAAAAATTTAAGTTATGGTGGGGGAAAAGGTGACTAAAAAAAACCCTCCACCGTATAGCATATCTATTATATATGTAGCCCTTATACCCCCTAGTACCGAACTACTCATGCTGCTTTCACCTGTGTGGATACCAGGAGGCCTGAGCCTCCGCCACTGGGAGCCTGGGATACACTTATTACACATATTTCACGGTGCAGCGCCTCCACCGGTAAGGGGTCCCAGCATAGTGGGAGGAGTCCCTCACCGGAACCAACATACACAATAATTACACACGATTGTATATGAACAGTATTTACTAAACACATATATTGCATGTACCATATCATAACACAGCAACAGAATATGACCCAATAGTGGCACCGTCCAGGTGAATGTTCCCAAAGCACTAGCAGATTGTCACCCCACAATAACACCTCCCGGGTTGAGAACCCCAAAGTACTGGAGTGCCTGGGCACTTAACCTCTGAGTGTCCACCAGCAAGTTCCTCCCCAAAGAGTGTGTGGGATAGCGCGCTTCCCTGTGTGTTGGGGCCCATTGGTGCACTTGTTAATACCTCCCTGGTCTCAGTCCAGACCAGGACAACAGCAGAAATTTGCAGATCAGCGACGTGGTTCCGTGGCGCGGTCTGATGCTCCTCTCTTGGATGGATCCTCAGTCTGGTTTCTCGGAAGGGGCCTCCAGCTGGATGATACCACTAGGAGCAGTCTCTAATATTGAGTCTTGATCTGCTTCAGGCAACAGGCTGCACTTCTACTTCAGGAAATGTCCTGCAGCATATCTACCAGTAATACTATGGTAACAAGGTCCCTATCTGCGGGCCTTCCCTATAGTATACACATTTCAGTTCATCTACGGTTAGTCAGGGAACTATCTGGAACCTTGGGGGCAATTCTGGCCTAGCCCGCTGAAGCACTGCTCGGGGGACCCTACCTGCACCCTCTCTATCCAGACCTTGACTGCCTCTTCCTGCCCCAGCATGCAGTATATCTCAGTTCCCTTTCCTGTGGAAACAGACAAATCATTGGTTCCCTGGCGTCAGATGGAACTCAGCCCTCAAGAACTATGGGGCTTGTAGTCCCCGCGGGGTCTATATTGTATTGAGGCCGCGTGCTGCGCCTGCGCGATTCCTAATGGCCACCGCGGTGTTCTGCCCATGCGCGAGTCGGAACAGATGCGCGCGCAACCAGCAATGGCTGCACCCTGTGAAGAGGGCCGCCAGCGAGCCCGCCGCACTCCTCGCAACATCCTCCCGGCATCGGAGGTAAGGGGAGGAACAGGAGAACGGCTGGGGGGGGGGGGGGCTGCAGCCAACCAACCAGCCCCCTCCCCGTCACAAAGCCAGGCAGGGAGGAGACACACACACACATATATATACAGGGCAGGGAGGAGACATATCTAGAGTGAGCTGCCACCAACCAACCAGCCCCCCTCCCTCCGTCACACACCGCTGAACAACCCACAGTCAGCCGCCGCAGACAAAACACCCCACCCGCTGCGCGACACGGCCCCTGCTAAGTAACCCCCCCGCCCGCACCCGCAGTGACCCACTGACCAGCCGCCGCAGACAAAACACCCCACCCGCTGCGCGACACGGCCCCTGCTAAGTAACCCCCCCGCCCGCACCCGCAGTGACCCACTGACCAGCCACCGCAGACAAAACACCCCACCCGCTGCGCGACACGACCCCTGCTAAGTAATCCCCCCGGCCGCACCCGCAGTGACCCACTGACCAGCCGCCGCAGACAAAACACCCCACCCGCTGCGCGACACGGCCCCTGCTAAGTAACCACCCCGCTCGCACCGATCTGGCGCCGAACAACCCTAAAGTGAGCCACCGGCGAGCTCTGAAGGGGGGGGGGGGGGGGAGAAATCACAACCAAAAGAGAGCCGTCGCCGGTGAGCTCTGAAGGGGGGGGGGAATCACAACCCTCCCGCCTGCCCCCCAGTGAGCCGCCGCCGGCGAGCTCTGAATGGTGGGGGGGAAATCATAACACTCCCGCCCCCTCAGTGAGCTGCTGCCGGCTAGCTCTGAACAGTGTGTGGGGGGGGGGGAATCGGAGATGTGAAGTGGGGGGGGGGGACCGGACCTGTGACTGGAGGGGGACCAGTGTGGAAAACATTACTTTGTATTTTGACCCTTCAGCAGCCACCGCAGAGAAAACCCGCCGCCCCCCAGTGAGCCGGCACTGCGCAACCCTCCAGCCCGCCCCAACACTGAGCCACAGAGCAACCCTCACGGCCGCCGGGGGGAAGAGAGTGAGGGCTGCTCCGTGAGACTCAGGGGGGACCAGAGCTGTGAACTGGGGGGGAATCGGAGCTGTTAACGGGGGGGGACGGGACGGAGCTGTGAAGGGGGGGGTGAACGGAGCTGTGAACAGGGGGGTGGGGGGGCAATGGACCTGTAAAGGGCGGGAGGACAGGAGCTGTGAACGGAGGGGGGGACCCAAGCTGTGCACGGGGGGGCGCATTCATGTTCGGGGGGCCGGGCCAGATTGCTGTGAATGGGGGAGAAAGAGAGAGGGGGAGAGAGGGGAATGGGCAGAGAGAGGGAGAGAGAGAGGGGGAGCGGAGATAGGGGGGGGTGGGAGCGGGAAAATTAAATCCCGGGCCACGCCAGATATATCAGCTAGCAACATATAAAAATATTACTTGTGCGCACAGTCACATGTCTTAGACAGTAACGTGAATTGTAGTTGGTGGGTGGTCACAGCAACAGGAACTCAGCCGGATACATAAATGAATAAAAACAGCTTTATTGCACTGTAGTGCTGCGCATCACAAAACGGAGAACACCTCTGACGTGTTTCGTTCCGGACGCATTTCGTTCCGTAAAGCTGTTTTTATTCATTTATGTATCCGGCTGAGTTCCTGTTGCTGTGACCACCCACCAACTACAATTCACGTTACTGCGACTACCGGTGTGGAGCACGCAAGCTACGAAGCAGAGCTGGGAGCTGACCTTCATGATTCCCCTCCTGATGAGCACATAGAAATTATTCATTACGCCCGCTTAAAGAGATTCAAGATCGCTGAGACCCAGGGCGCTCTTTACTACCATCCGCAGCATAGCTGCCGGCCCTTGGGGATGACGTCACACGCCAGCGCGACACCCGAGGAGACGAGACCAGCCAGGCACAGGCATTGAAGAGACCGGGTCGGGTAAGGGCAGCAGGCTTTTCCAGTGTGAGTACATGAGAGGGGTGGCCTTTTGGTTGCCTCTTTTCTTGTCTCGGATTTCCCCTGTGCACTAGCCCCCCACCCAGGTTGCACTCCATATCGTTATCTGCCAGAGCCTGGCTGTTGTTCTCCTCCACACAGGATCTTCAAGCCTGCCCAGTAGCTGTTTATTTTCTTTCATACATGTACCAGAGACTGTTTACACACCACTAATACCAGTCCTGTTGTGGATATTGGGAGCACCGGACACTTGGGGTTCATTCCCATATACTACAAACTGACATGTCTTAGACAGGTCTGCAGCCCTGCTTTTCACCATTATCACCTAGTATACAGTGCTTCCACTGCAGTAAGGGATTCTAGAAAATGACATGCAAATGAGCACACAGTGTCACCTTTTGTCTCAAGACCACATTACATGGTTAAACCCTTAAGACAATGCATGCTGCTTTAAACACAGCTTTTAAACATACCTCATCCCATGCTATGGCTGCCCAAGGGTGCCCAAGGGTGTGCCACCAGGTACTGAATCTAAAGGCTCATATACTTTTCACTGTAACGGAGTGCTCACCACAAACAAGGCGTGACCGCGGGTCTGAGGTGAGGATAGATATATAATGCTATCCAGAGCCGCGGGGGCGCGTCTGGAGTGTAGATTGGTCGAGGTAGCCGGGTCGGGTTTGGAAAAGGAAGGATAGTCAAAGATACTTGCCGAGTTCGGGGTTGGAGAGGTGCGGATCTTGCAGGTACTATAGCCAAGGTCAGGATTGGAGAGATACGGATCGTCGTGGTACTTTGCCGAGGTCGGGGTTTGGAGAGATACAGATTGTCGTTGGTAGCCGGGGTCAGGAGTATAGAAGAGTGGAGTCCAGAGAGATAGCCGAAGTCAAGAACAGAGAGCTAGGAACCAAGGAGCAAGACAAGACTGTGGAGGCAAGGGTAGCAGTGAACACTTGGAAACAACAAAGGTTTATGCTCAGCCAATTTGCCAGAGGGCAGGCTGAGCATATATAGGGAGCAATGACCAATGAGAACTGCAGGCTGTGATGAGACACGTCAGTAAGGCTGACTGTGGTAGGCTGTTCAGATGCAGGCGACAGGTGTGGGGAGGATCCCTGATGAGGACAGGTGATGTGGTGCTTGCGCGCGTTGAACGTTCACAGCATGTGCGTGCTGCACGCCAGTAATTTCACTGCATGGCCGCAACCTGGAGGCGGCAACAGTAGAGTCAGTATTTACCCCATAGCCCAGCGGCTGGTAGTGGCGCACATGACATGCTGCAGAAGGCGGAGGAAGAGGCGCGGTTAACGGATCCTTACATTCACACATGGATATTAAATGTTGAATCATTTGTGGATAAATAAATGCTGAAAAAGTACCATGTTTTTGTGGTATTTGTTTGATCAGGTTATCTTTATCTTTATCTATTATTAGGACTTAGATTAAGATCTGATAACAGTTTAGGTTTGAAATATGTGAAAATCCTAAGGGGTTGACACACTTTTTCTCTCACTGTACACCTATTGTCTATCGTGGCCCTCGAAACGTTGTGTGCACTATGTCTCTGGTGCTGTTCTGAGAAGAATAAATAAAGTGAATTAGAAGAAATCCTTTTGTGGTGCTTTGTTCCTTTTGCAGCTGCTGTTATCTTTTTCTATTTGCCATGGTTTCACGCCTAACATGTTGGCCAATAGATTGAATAAAATGACCCAAATTAACTAAATAATTTGTGATTTTGGCTGTGAATTGGTGCATCTCGGTTTACTGTGTACAATTTTAGTTCCTCGCTCCCAGAGGTCGTTTCTTTAGATTTTATTTAATAGTGCCCGTGACTCGTATTATAAAAAATAAAAAATCAATAAAAGTGAAGTTTTATTTTATTATTGGGCACAGTGATTTTTGTGGGGGTACTATTTCTCTAGGATCTGTAGTACTATAGACGGGGTATTTTACTCTCTGGGTTATTTGTACATTACTTTATCTCTGGGAGCCCTGCCGCCATCCCAGTAATATTTCTGAGAATTGAGTGTTGGTTTAAATCCTATATATTTTAGTTTGCTTTGTTGCAGGATTGTCTTATGTGTGTATAGGGGAGAGTTGGTAAATTACCCACAGTAGCAGGAGCAATTCCGTGTAAAAATGTTATCATGGCAAACTTTGTTTCAAAATCTATATTTACAGTTGGTTTACAACAAAGGAGTCACCAGAAGAAAAAAAAGACATTCCTCATCAAATTACCAGTTACGCGTAAAAATAAGTGACTTCTTTTTTTAATGGTAATTTGTTAAACAGTCAGACTAAAGGGGAGATTCACACACTTGAGCTTGATCCCACGTTAACCGCTACTTAAGGCTAGGAAAATAAATGCAGAAGCATTCTGAGATACTCCTTATTGAATCCCGGTTTGCACAGCTCCTGCCAGATAGTAAGGATTCATGTTAAATCTGCAGCAAATCTAACAAACTCAATTGTTTTCCTCTAAACCAGTGGTTTTCAACCTTTTATTTGGTTAAGGAACCCTATGTGAAATTCCTAGGAACCCCAACCCTCTCTAATAGCGCGTCTGAGATCAGATGCATTGAAAGGAACCGCAACCCTCTCTAATAGTGCGTCTGAATTCAGATACATTGTAAATTCTTCTGTGTTTGGTACAATTGTAAAATTACCTGAAAATTACAGAGAACCCTTTAGGGATGCCCAGGGAACCCAAGGTTTCCTAGGAACCCTGGTTGAAAAACACTGCTCTAAACAATGCAACACATTAAAGTTGTATGAAGTATATTTAGCGTTGGAAACTAATGCATGAATAAATGTTTTGGTATATGTACTTTCATTGTCATTTGCCTGCCCCCTGACCACAGGCTATAAAACTTCTTCTGCAGAGAAAATGCATCCTGTACCATTTTTACCACTCTCCAGTTCTGTTAACAGCAGTGTTACAGTGTGGTCTCTATGCAATTGCCCATTGATTCAAAAGTTATAGAGCAGTCAATTCAATGACATCATGAAAAAAAGCTAATATTTTTAGTACACACATCAGCAACTAACACAAGAAAAGGCAGAGCGCAGCCTTACAAGCACAGCAGTAAAAAAAAAACACACAAAAAAAAGTGTGAGTCACTCACACGAAAGAAATTAAATCTGCATAAAAAGAAACATGCAAGAAGAAACACTTGACAACTACTGTAGTCAACACCCCCCACAATTCTTGTCTTCATAACATCATTCCTTGGTCTAAGAAAGCACTTGTAAAGGTTTTATTCCCAGTGAGTATTAGCTGTTAGCTAAGAGTATTGTCTATCATTTGTATGTTTTGTTTCACAATTCAGAAGATATTTTGTAGTTTTGAAAAATGAAAATTCCAAAACCTATTATCAAAAAAATGCAAAGAAAAAAAGTGCTACAACCAAGATTTTCGACTATGGAATACATGCTGATTTTTAAAAAAAAGATTGATACGAGCTACTTATGATCCCCTCAGTCAGTAGTTTTCAACTGGTTGAGCAGGAAGTTGCCAACAATTCCACGAAAATGTTGGATAAAATGATGACATAATAGTTTGTTTTCTATATTGTTAGGAACTCCACAAGATTGTTTCAATAAGTTATTGTATGGATATTTCTAAAATTAAGGTGTGGGTGTGTGTGTATTTTACGTTATGGTGGGTGAAAAAGGAGACAAAAAACCTCCACCGTTAGCATATAGCCAATAAAGAATATCACTTGTGAGCAAATTCACATGTCTTAGACAGGTCTGCACCCTTGCCTTTCAACCATTATCATCAAGCATACAGTGCTCCCACTACAGGAAGGGATTCTGGGAAATGACATACAAATGAGTACACAATGTGCCTTTTAAGCACAGCATAGAATCCCATGCTGCAGGGAGCCTGAGGTGTATCTGGTTCATCCGGTGACAGCACCTCCACCTGTGAAGGATCCTTGCACTGCTGGATACTCCTTGCACAGGACCCAATACAATACACACACTTGCATATATATAGAACAGGTTTACTGAACATCAGATAAGAACATATATATATATATATATATATATATATATATATATATATATATATATATATATACACATAACGGAATAACATATGACACAATGCCCCCATCCGCTTTGTCCCCACCCTGGTGGGGTTTTCCCCCAAAGTACTGAGGTGCCCAGGTGTCCACAGGAGCCAACCCACCCAATGTGTGTGTGACAGCGCTGCCCACAGTAAGAGTGTTGTTGTTGGTGCACTTGTGGAGGTACCTGCCCAGGTGCCCCAGCACCCGGGTATGGCTAAAGAGCAAGGAAAAGAGCAAAAGAAAGGGATCCGCTGATCCAGCGACGTCGTCGTCAGCGAAGCCTCCGGCCGCTGCGTGGGGTGGACTCCCGCTGAAGTGTCCCACCATGAAGAGTCTCTAATTTGGTGGTGGTCTGGTCCCAGACCACAGGCCGCAGATACTGCGCAGCGTCGTGCTGTGTCCCTGACACTTTACAACTACAGGGGCAGTGTCCCTATCTATTGGGCCTGTCCCTGTAGCAGCCACAAGCTTATGGGGGAGTCGGGGCCTAGCTGGGGCCTATAAGGCGAACTCTGGCCTAGTGCAGGGGCCACTGACACCCTGCACACACACCCTCACCCTTCTGTGTCCCAACTCCGACTTTCAGACAAACAGCCGGTAGTTTGTAGAATGTAATAGTGATTAAGAGCTCCATTGTAACCTTCTGATCACTTCATATTTCAAACACTTATATCTCCCAAATGCAGCGTCAGATTTAAAAAAAATAAAATGGGAGTTGGAAAGGGCAAGATGTGCTCTATTAAAGTAAATAAAAAAATAAAAGTCAAAGCTATGGTGTTCAGCGCAGACAGCTGCCTTCGTTTATAAACCGTCTGCAATGCGTTAAAGGGATGGACACAGCCTGCTGATGGGAAAGGAGACTGAAACCGTTTCGCCAGAACGTTGTGGTTAATATTTTAGCAGTGTCAAAATGAGACCAATGTCCTAGAAAGTCCTCGTGAAGAGCTCTCCAACAATGTATAACATGACAAAGTGGAAAAAGGTTGTAGATCGTGTGACAGACAGACTGACACTTGTGAATTATATGTACTGTCTAGACTGTAACGAGTCTCACAATCAGGCAGCAAAGACGTGAATAGAGTAAAAACAGGAACCTGTGCCGGAACTGTACGCCATAAGTATCTTTACTAATAAATACCTATGTGCAGCTAACGTTTCAACTGTGGCCAGTGCCGATGTCCACATTTAAATAAGTAAACCAGTGACACATTTTATGACAGCCTGTAGTTATTTACTTCAAAATGCTCGTAGTCCTCTGTTAAATATGTTGTGAAGCTGTGTTCTCCTGCTCTTGAAGTTTTTCAGTTGTATTTTTTTTAAAAATAGGACTGCACCTTTCCCTGGGAAGGAGAAGGCAGCTTCACAGCATATTTAATAGGAGCCATAGAGTGACAGAAACACACACTTTCTATTATGGACTGATGGAAATGTTCTGCAAACTCCAGTGGGGTTCAGCCTAAATACAATGCTATGGCATGGCTAAAATGTTTCTTGGTGTACAGTATAACATATTACATTTATTACTACTCTTTACCACACCCTCAGAGACACTAGCTCCACCACATCCCCACTGACCAGACACACTAAAAAAAAATAAAGTCCACGCCAACCCTTTCATTGCCAAGGAAGTCAGCAATGCTCAGAAAAGCAAACGCTCTGCAGTCCCCTTTGGAAGCAAAGGGGGCTCATGTGGAGTTTTGTATGTTTCAAATGCTTGTAGAATGCTACAATGTGCAAAAAGGGGATCCCCGCACCATTTGGAAACGGAGTAAAGGAATATCCGGCCAGCCTTTCCACACTTGCAAACAGCAGCCTGCTAATACTCAGTGCATGGCTGCAGCGCAGGCAGATCTGCAGAGGAGGCAGCAGAGAGCAGAGATACTGGTCACGTGGGCCAATTCCTGGAAAGTTCCTGGAAAGCGGCCTTTGCATTTACCAGATAAGGGGAGGGAGAGACAGGGAAACAGATCAGAGGCAAGGGAGGGGGAGAGGAAAGACTCAGACACACACATACATAGACACACACAGAGGGAGAGACCGGGAATGGGGGTGAAAACAGGCTCCCTAACCAGAATCATAACATTCACACTCACAAAACCTACTTTTAATTCCAGTGAAGCTCTGCGTGTGTGTGTGTGTGTGTGGTTTTTTTTTTTTTCCTCCAAAGGATCGGCAGTCTCGTTTCGAGCAGATGGATGTGCAGTTGCAGATTTGGGATGGTGCACAGCTTTAATTCACCTTGCTTGCCGGTGCAAGTCGGTGAGAACAGCTCCAGTGCCCGCAGTGCCCATGGAGCCAGTGCAGTGACTGACTGAGGAGGTGCCCTATAGATCCCGCATGGTTTGTGTGTGTGTGTGTGTGTTTATCCCCCTGCCGGCTTGTTTTATTATTCTAAACAAGGGACCAGGTTGAACTGCAGAAGAAGAAGAAAAAAATATCCAGACTGTGACTTTGAAAGAAAACAGTCTGATCAGAGTTAGGGGAGGGGGGCAGGAGTTTCTTGCAGGCGCTACAACGTCTCAATACCTCCAGTATACAACCTAATATCCATATCCAAATTATAACACCGCGGAGGGGTGTGGGTGGATTTCTTTTTTTTTTTGGAGGAGAATTGGAGCTGAGGGTGAAAACAACAAGATCTTCAGGGAAAAGCAATCCAATAAGATTAGAGGAAGGGGGTTGATCCAGGAATTGCAACCCCCCCCAAGCCACATATTTAGTGTTTAAGTCACATCCTCGGGTTCTTTTGTACAACATTTAATAAAAGGAAGTCAATGCGGGACCCAAGGTCCTCCTCAAGGAGGAACACATCACACGAGAGCAGAAGGTAACAATATATAGCTGTATATGTATATTAAGGTTTCATTCTTTGTGTAAAAGCCCTGAGATGGGGGGGGGGGGGGGGTGGGGGGGGGTGGAGGGGGGTGTGGGGGGTTGCGGTCATTGTGCCAGCCAAGGTGCTGTGTGAGGTTATTATACAGCAGCCTGGTTCCTAGACAGCCTGGAGCATTTGGGATGTGCAGACAGGGGCTGTTCATTCCTGGCTATATTTGCGAGGTGGTAAACGAAGGCCAGGCAGAAAGGTAATGGGACAATTATCCATCAGGAAATGGGGCACCATACTGTATGGCATTGTCGTCCTTGTGGATCACGGGGACCCCTCTGGGTGATAAATGCCAGATGGTGATCCAACCCTTGGGTGTCTTTAAAAAGATTCTGTAATATCAAAAATTATATACATCCATTGTTAAAAAAAAACGTAGCAAAATCTACACGGAATCCTACAAAATGAGATGATAAGACTTTCGTTTTGTAGGATTCTTTGCAAGTTTAGTAAGCTTTTCTGTAAGACCAAAGTAGGTTTTTGGACACCTTGTGAGTTTCCAAGACCATTACATAGGCACCTTCTTTACATATCTGAATATGCAATAGAAAGTGTCTAACTACAGCAGGCTCTATAACCCCCTCCCTCTCTTATCATATATATGTATACCTTTATTTATATAGCGCCCACACCTCAGCGCTTTACAAGAGAGAAGCCATCCTATTCGTTTAAAGTTATCAGTAGATGTATAACCTGTAAGGAATAATGCATTACTGGGTTCTTAAGCTACAAATTATTTTCTTTTTTAAGATTTTTTTTTATTACACTCACATAGAAGTATGGTTTTGTGTGAGCATTTAAAAAGCCCCCAAATGTCCCCCCAGTGCAACAAAAAAGGACCTGATATCTGCGGGACAAGACCAGTGTCAGAAACCGATGTGGTTATAGATTCACCGCTTTCCTCTGCATTGTTTTTTTTCCATTGTTCTCGTTCTTTTTACAATATCAACGAAAAGTCCAGATATGTGAACCTTTTATTCAGATTCCCTTTGTGTACTAGGTTGCCCTGATCCCTTCTGAAAATAAGATATGACTATGTCTAGAAAATGTAAAACAAATTCGATATTAAATGATGCACAGAACTTGTTTTTAAGAAGCTGTACAGTCATAAATTTGTGTAGGATTAGCATTAATTGTCTTTCCAAATGCCTGCCCTTAATACAATCTATATGAATCTGAGCAATATGCGTTGCATTTGATAATCCTTCATTGTAGCCCTTAATGTCCCTTTAGAAACGAGATTTCAAGAAGACTACACACTTGATCAGGTGCCTCGGTTGCAATGTATCTGATCAATTATGATCTCTACATTAAAACATTTGAATCATGTGGGACTCCTTAGACCGTTCAGTGCCTGAGAAGCAACTAACACGTTTCTCAGACACCTAGTAATAACCTTAATAGTTGCCAGGGTTCTGTTATATGTGTATGTGTGTGTAAATAGTGTGTGTGCTTTGAATTGCTTTGTATTGTTTGCATGTATTACATTTGGATATTTACAATAGATAAACGTCTGCAAAATATATGGGTATTTACACACGCGCTTGTATGTTAACGTGTGTGTGTGTGTATATATATATTTAAATTTAATTCTAATAGTACTGTAAAATATAAGCAAATTGTGAGGAATAACTAGTATTCGACCTGTTCCCGTGTCCCCTCCGGATTGCTTTGTGCTCGTGCTGTGTGGCAGGTGTCAGCACGGGAGCAGCGTGAAGAAGACTCCGCTTTGATCCCCACACTATGTGCTGGATGGAGTCCCCTCTGGAGCAATGTCTCAAGCAGCTCTTCCAGTAAACACTGTATTTTGGGCGCCTCTTTCCCCTGTCATACATTTTTACTAGATTAATCTATTCACAAATATATGGATAGTTACTATTTAGTATGATATATATATATATATATATACACACACACACACACACACACACACACACACATATTATACATTCAAATTTGCTGTAACATTGATATAATAACATTTCTGAGATGGTGCTTTTACTATTAGTTTTCCACGAGCCTTCAATTACATTCCCTGTTTTGCTCTTGGCAAAGGTTATTTTTTTTTCTTTCTAATCCTAATCCAACCCAATTTCTTTAATTCCAGGAAGAACACATTACCGAGAGGGAACCGGTCTTGGGTTTTCGGATTAATGTGAAAGAAATGTAATGACCCAAGGCTTTCGGCACCTCACCAGGTAGTGACCATGCACTTGGACCTGCGTTAAAGAAGACTTGGCTTTACATTGGCTGTGTCCTGCTCCTCTCCTCCCCGAGACCCCGTTGACTTGCACGTTGGTGGTAATAGTGGAGCTGCTGTGTGCAGCGGACTGTCCAATGACTCTGAGATCACCCGAGGCGTCAGACAGCGCCAGCACCATACACAGCGGCTCCGGGGACGGGACCTCCCCGCCAGGGGCCAGCCAGGAGGCTCCCGAACAGGAGGACCGCATTGCAGTGTCCATGGGGGAGCTCCGGAGATCAGGTAGGTCTCTATAGAAGAGGAGAGACTCTATCTACAGCCACACCCACTAGATTTAGATGCATCCCACCTCCACTCTCCAATGGGTTAACCCCACCAACATATCAACTACAACTGAAAACCAGGGAGACCGAGCACAGCAGCTGCTCGGTGCTGAAAAGTTTAATCAGAATGGCTCTGAGAGCTGCACCGTGTGAATGGATGGATTTATTCAGACGGGCACGGCCAGTGTTTCTTCTCAGGGGCTGAGTCTAGTTGACAAATGTTCAAGAGCATTAGAAACAGGTTGTACTCAGATGATGGGGCGGAGGTACAGTAATCACTAGGAAGTAATACATACATGTATTACAATACAATACTGTAAATAGCCACTCTGTGTAACCCTCACAGTGCCAGAGAAACTAGAAAAGCACTGCGAAGCAACGGGTTAAATTTATATGAGACTGCATTGGATACAAAAAATAGAAACTGTCCAGTAAACTGGCTACTTTATGGAAATGTACATAGTGAGGTGAGTTGTTATAGTGCATATTTTTGGAAGGGAATTTAAGGTTCCTTTGGGGATTGACCCCTGTAGTGTTGGAGGTGTTAAACCCCAGTGGAACCCTAAATCACTCATCTGGAAGGATCATAAAACATAGTATAAAAAGCCAGAAAGTTTTTCACTGTAAGGCAGTGCCATAGGTCAAGTTCCAGAAGAGAAAAATAACAGTCAGTTAAAATATATTTTATAAGAGATTACATACTAGAATGTTTTAGATTTGAGACTCTGAGGTCTGTTTCCCAATCTAAAAGAAAGTACTGTACTAGGGTTATCCCTCTCCTCCAATGTTGATAGGTATTCACGTTTTTTTAGGTTTTGCGCCTGTTCTGCAAACAAAACCAAAAAACAACAATCCCAAAACATTGCATCATGATACTATTCTGCTTTTTATTTCATAATTATAAGAAACCAAGTAAAACAGAATGTTTAGTTATTTTTAAATAATAAACTTTATGTGACACTCTGTAGATTTATTCCAGTTAAATACAATTCCCAACAGTTGCACAAGCATAGAAAAGATTTTTGTTAAGAAGCAAATACAATTTTATTTCAGGTACAGAATCACTGCATTTAGATGTTAAACTTGAATGTTTATACCTTGTAGCAATGCACATCACCTTCAGATATAGCTAACATGCCTCCATTATTTCACTGGATCAAGGAGATTGTCATTAGATTAAGAAGTGTCGGTATGATGGGTATTTGCTATAGGTGAGAATCAGACATTACAAACCTGCTGAACCTGCTCACTCTCCCAAAGGGAAATCAAGGACATTGTTATAGAGATAAAGGAGACAATCTGCAGATAAACTAAAACTCTGAGCATAAAAACTGTGTACAATCAGTTAATAGGAAACATATTATCTACCACACGTCTTAAACCTCATGCTTGTAATTGAATTGCCTGTTTGCAGGATAAAAATACATTTATATTTGGACCAGGGTTGGATATTTTGAGTGAAAACCAAAAACATGCAAAGCAACTTGGCATAGACAGATATAATGTGTAAACAGACGACTGCATAATGTGCTGGCATTATGCACATGATGTCTAGAAGAAAATTCTGCAGTGTAGTCTGTGATAAGCTTTGAAAAACCAGGCGGTACTCATGTGTCTTTATTATAATTCTACACTGTATGATCTGTTGGTGAAACTTCCCAACATTGGGCTTGCTGGCTTTATCTTGATTTGCCATAACTGATTTTTCTTCTGTGCATGTGAGAAACCATCTGGCATGTACTGTAGTTCTGCGTTTGTTACCTTCGTTCCACAGTGTTATTGGGTGGGGGCGGGGGGGGGGGGGGGGGCGAGTGATATGCTAAACAAAGAGGTGCGCAGTAAACCCTTTTCCATTTCATATTATAGGTATGTGCAGCACATGATTTCAGCAGGGATCATCATATTTGAAAGGATTTTTAGGAAAATCTCCGCTCAGATCTTAGCAATATATAAATGGAACACTATTTTGATTGATGTGACATTTTCCCAGTCTTAAGACCCCATTTGCTTCTTTTCATTTTTCCTATTAAATTATGTTTTTGTATAGAATTTATTAAAATGTGTATTCTTATGGTTTCAATAGACAGATCTGAGTTTTTTTATATTGAAAAAAGTAGTTTATTCTGTGTTTTTGTTTATCAAAATGTTGGTAGACTTTCATGTACATAGTAAATTTAGTCACACATTGAGGGTAAACAATAATCATTTAAACTTCTTGTTAGTGTAGTCTGCTTACTTAGAAAGCTTATATTACCCTTAATTGATCCACAGCCTGTTTAAAAATGATTTTCTCGTTTCTTTGAATCTCCTAAATTAAAGCATATCAGTTATTTATGTTGAGCTGATTTACTAATGATAGTTTAATAATGACTCTACAAACGCACAAACTGTAAACAACAATGACAACAATTCACCTAGTTTTGAGGAATGACAAACAGTCTTATCACCAAAAGATAAAAATGGGGGAGGTGGAGGGAAACCCTTTGAATGCTTTTGTTCACAGTAGAAAAGGTAAAAGCTTAAAAGAAACATTAAAAAAAAACTTGTCAGATTGACATTATTATTATTTTTTAAGCTTTCAACCAGCTCCATTTAACCCTACTAAACATGATCCACTTCTGGTTCACTTTTGCGCACTGTTCATTGTTGGTGCTAGATAAATAAAATGATGCTTCTGTTCTAAAGGGACTGCCCCTTTAAGTGTTCTTCAGCTGGCTGCTTCCATTTTAACTTTTGCATGACATGTGCGGATCTGTTTCCCCTATGGCTTCTTGACACACAAGCAAAATGTCACTTGGCAAATATCTTTGCAGTGACGACTCATGCTAGGCAAGATGGAATCTCGCATTATTGAAGCTTGTAAAAGTACCCAGCACTGAGTGACCCGAACAATAAACCTTTAAATCAGACTGGAGCAACGCACGCAGGTTTATCAGATCTGATAACTCTTGATTGACCTTTTTGTTAATGTTGTTGAATTTTTTTTTTACTTCTCAACACTTGTATTGGAATCATTATTCTTCATTGGGTTGTACAAAAAAAAAGTGTGTAGGAGAGGTTGTGAGTGATATACTATATCCTCTATATCAATTTAATTGGTATGTGAGGTTTGGCGATTGCAAGTATTTTTCATAAAAATATAAACATTTTGGAGATATTAACTACTTTTCCTCTGGAATGCATAAAGCCCAGTGCTTTTACTGGAATCCTTAAAGTACTGGGTTATTGGAAATCCTATTTCACTCTCCCTTGTTTCTTTTTTCACTTCTTTATCAGCAGTAATTGATGTGGGGTTGACATTTTACGTAATACATATTCCTGTATGGAATAAATATGGAAGTTTGCCATAATTAGATTGTAAAATCTTCGGAGCAGGGACTCCTTCCTAAATGTTACTGTTACATCTGAAGCCCCATGATCTGTTATTATTTGTATTATTTGTTATTTATATGATTGTCACGTGTATTACTACTGTGAAGCTGTATGTACATTAATGGCGCTATATAAATAAAGACATACATACATAGAGATTATCATAACCTGCAATAATCTTATCCACATATTATATCGGTATAACACAAGACTTTACACATGTAAACGTGGCATTCCAGAATATGTATTCTGGTGTCAAGAGTACTATGCTATGAGTAAGCAGTAAATTATGAAAGGGGCAGTCCCACAAAACCTTTTTTTTTTTAACCATATTAGTCACCATACCATAATTGGCTTTCTAAGAAAGATTTACTACGCTTTTAAGTACAATTTTTATTTATTTGCTTTCTATTTACAAGTATATTATTTATGTGTGTGTGTGTGTGTGTATATATGTATGTATGTATATATATATATATATATATATATATATATATATATATAAAAAAATTCCGTTTGCTTAATTCTAACCCTTAACTGGTAATTATGTTCTTCTCCTTGGCCTGTTTATTCTAATGATGTCAGCATAATAATTTAGAACACATCAGCAAAGAGGGGAAAAAGTTTGGCTCCACAATTTCCTTGCATATACATGCTCATACAAACAGCCTGATCGTAAAAGAGATTAGGTAAAGATTGTAAAAACACTCCAAAGCATTGAGTTACTATGGAGACATTAGACAGTACTAATCAGGGCTTAAAAAAAACCCATGTGTGCACTTCTCCCCGGGCAGGATGGTGTGAAAAACGGAAAAGTGCTTAGCTGCTGCAGAACCTTTCTGGAAGGAGAGCTGCAAACTGCTCTGCAAACTGCTCTGCTTGCGGAAGTCGCTCCTCACCCTGGTTTGTATAGCGCTGTGGGAAGACAATAGGGGAGATGTATCAGTGTGAAAGTGGACATAGAAACTTATTTTGAGGCATTGCTCCATGTTGTGTTGCTTTTGTATCAGATGTAAGAAAGTGATGCAAATTGTTGCCAGAAAAGTTTACGGCACCTCCGACCTGTCGGATTTTTTTGATGCAAATACAGGATATAAAAGTGATGCAACGAGACGCAGAGTTTGCTCCATCTCATTATAATCTGTGCGTCACGCAACTCCTCCCTAACTCCTCCTTCTTACACGGGCGAAATCGCGAGGGGACGCACACGTGCCAAAACTTGGACCAAAGATCTTGATACATGGTCGCAAAAAAAGGAAAATGAATATGCTGCAATTTGCATGAATAGTGCTTCAAATTTATATGAAGGAGCGGCTCAGCGGGTAAAGACACTGACAGAAAGCAGCAACACTGAGTTTGTAGAATGGGAGCCTTGTTCGAATCCCAGTGTCTGCTCCTTGTGAGCTTGGGCAGGTCACTTTATCTCCGCATGGCACCAAAAAAGAGTTAGTAAGTTCTACAGGGCAGGGACTCGTGCCTGCAAAAATTCTATGTACACGGTCAGTGCCCTACAAGAAAAAAACAGTATGATGCATCTCCCCCACCGTGGGCCACAACTTTGGCAAGCAGTGCGGCGATTTGCAGCTCCGCTTCCCACGAGGTCCTTCAGCAGCTGCGGGTTTTTATGTGCTGCCCCCCCCCATGGTGATCAAGTAATCCCCCACAGTGGACTGGTGCAGGTAAATAAAATGTGTCACCCCCTTCTTATAATTGCGTTAGTTTAAAAAAAAAAAAATGTGTTTGATAGTGTCAATAATTTATATTTAATGCATTAACCCTTTGAGTGCCGGAGGGCCAGAGTTTGACGGCCCATCTGGCACTCGCGATCGTTCCATCACTGATGACGGAAGGGGAGGCGTCCTCCACCTTGTGTTTATCATCAGTGCAAATCGCGTCCTGCGCACCTGACCGGATGTCCCCTAGAAAAGGGGGCATTGTTTTGGGACGTAGCTACTACGTCATGGGGCAGACAACGTGCCAGACACCATGACATAGTAGCTATGTACTAGGGCCCTCAAAGGGTGAAATATGACTCTGCTCTTAGCACATTTTGGTTCTGGGAGGAGCTGTCTCTTTAAAGCTGCAGTTCAGTCAATATCCTGCATGTGTGTTTTTTTTAATAAATCAGTTCTGTTTTAAGAAATAATACTTTTAGCATTTTCTGTTTTTAAAAAAACAACTTTGAAAGACCAATTTTCTTGTATTCTATTTTAACAACCATTTGCTAAGGCACTGCCCCTTCATGTCCTGTCACAAGCCCTGGCACACCCCTTTGTCAGCCCTGCCCTCCCTCTAGCACATGTCAGTGCAGGAGTGCTCATGAATATTCATGAGCTTCCACTGAGAGAAAGAAGCAGAAGAAAAACAGATCCCTTCACTAATGATGTCACCAAATTTCGCCGATCAATACATGGAGAACGAATTGACCTGCAGCTATACAGTTCTTTAGGTAATTAGAGATTGCACACATGAAACTATTGAAGTAAAAAAATAAATTAAAAAAAAAAAAAAAAAGACTGAACTGCAGCTTTAAAGAGACACTCCCGGCAACACATCATTTTTTTTTTAAATTGTATTTTTTAATATGTCTGAAGCAGAGGGTCTGCGGATCGAAACTGTGTTAATTTTCGCTCTGGGGATCCCCTGCTTCCCAAGATACTTACGTCGGAAGGGGATGTCAGTAGCAGCCCAGGTAGGGCTAGTGGCGGCATTAAATGTCCTGCCTCCTGGACGCCAATAGAAAACCGTGACATCATCCCTTGCTGCTTCCTATTGGTCCACATGAGGCAGAATATTTAAACTGCAAAGATAAACCGGCACCCCCTTTCGAGGTAAAGATATCGGGAAACAGGGGGCCCCTGGAGCTGAAATCCATGCGGAAACCCCCTGCTTCAAACCAATAAAAAAAAAACATAATGTCTCCCTAGGAGTGCTCCTTTAAAGGCTTCATAAACTTTCTTTTTACATATTAACGATGCAGGCCAAAAATGTCTTTTTTTTTTTTTTGAACATCTTATTTTGGTTAATCGCTTCCTTGGAAAGATTCCTATCAGCTACTTATGTTTACTTGTTCATAATGATAGCCTCATAATTGCTATACAAAAAATGGACAAACCAAATCAATTCATCTCAAATTTATACTGTAGGACTAACAAGCAGTTTGATCACCAAAAGACATCAAAGATTATAGTAACCCCCCAAACGGTTGTTTAACTTGGAAAAGTCATAGGTTTAAAAAAAATAAAAAAAAATACTTGTCTGATTAAAAGAGAAAAAAAAATTAAATCGATTTACACGTATCCTATTAAATATGCCACTGTTCTTAGTTCAATGTCATTCTTGGAGACTTTATACAACCATATAAGCAACTCCGTTTATGGCAGTGTAGGATAATGATCTCTTTGCCTTGAAAATAAATCTAGTTCAAGGTAGAACTTTGCACTGGCTCTGGAAGGCTGAATTCTGTGGGTTTGTTTTGAGCTCATCAGTTGTAGGGTTTATTTAGTTTTGCTTTTCCTAGAAAATGAAAGTAAAATGTTTGCACATAACTTGAGAGGTGCATTAAAATGTCAGAGTATGGGTAGAGAAAGACAGCAACAACACTGGCAATAATTACACTAGGAAAAAACTGAACATGTACGAGAAATAATTACAGCATGCGGTGTAAAGTAAATACTGTGACACATTACAGTATTCCATCCCTACGGAGAGTAATTGTGAAAAGGATACACACTGTGATTCCATTTGATCACATTCCCAAGGTATATTGATGTATGAACATCTTGGAAAAATGGAGTAATGTATAGCCGACAGAGAAGAGACATTCTTCTTATTACACTGTTTTCTGGATCATGTATTATAATTTTTAACCCCAAGAAGTCTCATTTGCCCAAAGAAACATTTTGTGTTTTATTTTCTATTTTTATTCAAATCTTCATGACATAAGCATTTAAAAGTGCCGTGTACCAGAAACCATGCAACGATCTGTATCAGCCATATTTAAAACGGACCAAAAAGCAGCACATGTGTAATGTTATTTATGATCTTTTATCTGTATGGCGCCAACATATATGACCATTTTTTCAAGAGATATATAGGTATTTCACTGTGTATTTTTGTCACATTGGATGTTGCTCTGGATTCTTTGTTTTTTGTTTTATACAATTAGCCACGCCCAGTAGCACTCCTTTTGACACTTATACCTATATATATATATATATTGTGGTAATTTTGGGGGGTTTCTGAGAGCTTGCTGGGTATCTGTGTGTTTAACGTTCCGTATCAGCCATATTTAAAACGGACCAAAAAGCAGCAAACCTGTAATGTTATTTATGATCTTTTATCCGTATGGCGCCAACATATTTAGCAGCGCAGTACAATGTAGCAGGAAGACCTAGCTTTTTGATTGATTGAAAAGAATATTGCTTTACGGGAAACCTTATTCAGCGCAGTAAAATGTAGCAGGAAGACAATAATATTGTATGTTAGGACAAGCTGAGACGATAGCAATGAGGCCCTTGCTAAAAGGAGCTTACAGTCTTAAATTTTACAGCATATAAATAAAATAACTAAGGGAACCCAAAG